>NC_091981.1:249926424-250043154 GCF_044704955.1 Pristiophorus japonicus
CTTATCCTTAGACTGCGACCCCTGTTTCTGGACTTCCCCAACATCGGGAACATTCTTCCTGCATCTAACTTGTCCAATCCCGTCAGAATTTTATATGTTTCTTTGAGATCCCCTCTCATTCTTTTAAATTCCAGTGATATAAGCCTAGTCGATGCAGTCTTTCTTCATATGTCAGTCCTGCCATCCCGGGAATCAGTCTGGTGAACCTTCGCTGCACTCCCTCAATAGCAAGAATGTCTTTCCTCAGATTAGGAGACCAAAACTGTACACAATATTCAAGGTCTGGCCTCACCAAGGCCCTGTACAACTGCAGTAAGACCTCCTGCTCCTATACTCAAATCCTCTCACTATGAAGGCCAACATGCCATTTGCCTTCTTCATCGCCTGCTGTACCTGTATGCCAACTTTCAATGACTGATGTACCATGACACCCAGGTCTCATTGCACCTCTCCTTTTCCTAATCTGTCATCATTCAGAGAATATTCCGCCTTCCTGTTTTTGCCACCAAACCTGGTCTGTATCAGTCAGTACTTTCGTTAGGTTTTATGGGGCTGGAATCTCCACTTTTTTTGCATGCTTAATGCCCACTTAACGCCCATTTTACCGCTGAAATGACATATAACGCCCATATATCGCTCATTTTGGCACAAAATGGAAACTGACGGGCATTTTTAGGAAACTTATCGGCGAGCGTTACTTTCTCCATGTGCTTAATGCTGGGAAGAAAATATTACTGCCCGCCCACTTATTTCGGGCGGAATCATCAGAATGGGCGAAACGCCCAGCGTTACCTTCCGCACGGAATTAACTCCGAGATTCAATAATACCACCCGCCCACTTTTTTTTGCCGTAAAGAGCACATTTGGCGAAACTAGCGGCCAGGAGATCGCCCACCATCACTTTCACCACCTCGCACACATATCGCCCACAATATCGCTCGCCCAAAAAAACACCCAGAAAAAGTGGAACTGTTCTGAATGAATGCCAGTGGTGTGGCTGCCATTTTTTAAATCGCAGGTCGCTTCATTTAAAAGGCTGCTTCAACTTCGGGGGAGTTTGCATTGACTCTGGAGTTCTTCTCAGGTGAAGTGACCAGCTCAACAGACATACGTTCAGACTCTGGACTATTGGGGGTTTACTCTAGGTGTATTTTAGTGAGGAAATCATTGCTTCTGATCAATCGCGATTATACTTTTAATGCAATGGGGCCAGCAAACAATAACTGTGCTTAAGCAGCGCTTCAGATGTCTTGACCACTCAGGAGGGGAGCTGCAATATAACCCTGAGCAAGTAGCTAAATTCGTGGTCATGTGCTCGATTCTGCACAACCTGGTTATCAGGAAGGGCCAAGAATTGCCAGAAGGCACTGATGCTCCACTTCATGCGAGAGAGGAAGAGGATGACGAGGGGCTGGATGCTGACCTAGGACCAGACAATCAGGCTGGCTATGCAACCATGCCCACGACCCCCTCCAAACCGCAGGAAAGGGCCCGTGGTGGCTATTATATATGTGGACTTGTATTTACTCTGTACAGCCACCAGAGGGCTCATTCCCTGGAGTCCCAAAGGATCCCATAATCCCCTGGGAGCACAGGTATTTAAGAAGGCTTCACAGGTTGGGGAGGCATCCTGGAGACCTGCAATACAAGACTAAGGTCACACTTTACTTTGAGCTCACAGTGTTGAGTCTGACTCTTTCTTCATACACAACGACTGGCGAAGAGATGCAGATAGCGAACCCAAAGATGCAGAGAACAGTGGGTATCCTGGAGAACTTTTCAGATGGAGATGATTGGGAAACTTTTGTGGAGCGACTCGACCAATACTTCGTGGCCAATGAGCTAGATGGGGAAGAGAACGCTGCCAAATGTAGAGCGATCCTCCTCACCATCTGTGGGGCACCAACGTATGGCCTCATGAAGAATCTGCTCACTCCAGCAAAACCCATGGAGAAATCGTACGACGATTTGTGCACACTGGTCCTAGAGCATTTGAACCTGAAGGAAAGCGTTCTGAAGGCAAGGTACCAGTTCTACACCTACAAAAGGTCTGAAGTCCAGAAAGTGGCAAGTTATGTCGCCGAGCTCAGACGTCTTGCAGGACATTGTGAATTTGAAGGACATTTGGAGCACATGCTCAGAGACTTTTTCATACTTGACGTTGGCCACAAAACCATACTTCACACGCATTTGACTGTAGAGATCCCAACCTTGAGTAAGGCCATAGAGATAGCCCAGGCATTCATTGCCACCAGTGACAATACTAAGCAAATCTCTCAGCACACAAGTGCTGCTACAAGTACTGTGAACAAAGTGATGTTGTTTTCGAATCATAGCGTACAGGGCAGTTCACACATACCTGCAGCTACATGTCTGCAGATGTCTCAGAGTCCACCATCAAGAGTGATGAATGCAAGGCCATTAACACCTTGTTGGTGCTGCGGGGGTGATCATCGTTTCCATTCATGCCGATTCAAAGGATACGTTTGCAAGGGCTGTGGAACAATGGGACATCTCCAACAAGTGTGCAGGCGAGCTGCTAAGCCTGTTAAACCTGCAAACCACCACGTTGCAGAGGAGGACAGATCCACGGAGGATCACTACAAACCAGAGTCTCAGATAGAGGAGGCAGAGGTACATGGGGGGCACACATTCACCACGAATTATCCCCCGATAATGCTGAATGTTGGACTCCTGGTGTCAATGGAGCTGGATACGGGCGTGAGCCAGTCCATCATGGGCAAAAAGACTTTCGAAAGGTTGTGGTGCAACAATGCCTCAAGGCCAGTCTTAACTCCAGTTCGCACGAGACGAAGAACTTACACTAAAGAATTGATTCCTGTAATCGGCAGTGCTACCGTAAAGGGCTCCTACGATGGAGCGGTGCACAAGCTATGACTCTGGGTGGTACCGGGCGATGGTCCCACGCTGCTCGGCAGGAGCTGGCTGGGAAAGGTTCGCTGGAACTGGGACGATGTCTTTGTGTGCCCAGGTCTTAAAACAAATTTCCTTCGCTGTTCGAACCAGGCATCGGGAAATTCCAAGGAGCAAAAGTGTAGATCCACCTAGTTCCAGGGGCGCAACCCATCCATCACAAGGTGAGAGCAGTACCATACATGATGAGAGAAATGGTAGAGATTGAGCTGGACTGGCTGCAACGAGTGAGCATCATTTCACCGATCGAGTTCTATTGTCCCAGTCCTCAAGGGAGACGGCACCGTCAGAATCTGTGGCGATTACAAAGTAACTATCAATTGTTTCTCCCTGCAGGACCAATACCCACCACCAAAAGTCGACGACCTCTTTGCAATGCTGGCGGGAGGAAAGACGTTCACGAAGCTGGATCTGACTTCAGCCCACATGATGCAGGAACTGGAGGAATCATCGAAGGCCCTCACCTGCATCAACACGCACAAGGGTCTTTTTATTTATAACAGATGCCCATTTGGAATTCGATCAGCAGCGGCGATATTCCAGAGAAACATGGAAAGTTTACTGAAGTCAGTCCCGCACACCGTGGTCTTCCAGGAAGATATCTTGGTCACAGGTCGGAACACAGTCGAGCACCTGCAGAACCTGGAGGAGGTTCTTAATCGACTCAACCGTGTGGGGCTCAGGTTAAAACGCTCGAAGTGCATTTTCCTGGAGCCTGAAGTGGAGTTCCTGGGAAGGAGGATTGCGGCGGACGGCATCAGGCCCACCAACGCGAAGACGGAGGCAATTGAGAACGCACCGAGGCCACAGAACGTGACGGAGCTGCGGTCGTTTCTGGAACTCTTGAACTACTTTGGTAACTTCTTACCGGATCTCAGCACCCTGTTAGAACCACTATATATCTTACTACGAAAAGGGGGCAAATGGGTTTGGGGCAAAAGCCAAGAAAATGCCTTTGTAAAAGCGAGAAAATTGTTATGCTCAAACAAATTGCTTGTGTTGTATGATCCATGTAAGCATTTGGTACTAGCATGTGATGCGTCATCATATGGCGTTGGGTGTGTATTGCAACAAGCTAATGATTTTGGGAAACTGCAACCGGTTGCTAATGCATCCAGGAGTTTGTCTAAGGCTGAAAGAGCCTACAGCATGATTGAAAAAGAAGCATTAGCGTGTGTCTATGGGGTAAAGAAAATGCATCAATACCTGTTTGGGCTAAAATTCGAATTGGAAACTGACCATAAGCTACTTATCCATGTTTTCCGAGAGTAAAGGGATAAATACCAATGCATCGGCCCGCATCCAGTGATGGACGCTAATGTTGTCCGCATACAACTACGCCATCCGCCACAGGCCAGGCACAGAAAAATGCGCCGATGCTCTCAGTAGGCTGCCATTGCCCAACACGGGGGTGGAAATGGCGCAGCCCACAGATCTAGCCATGGTTATGGATGCATTTGAGAGTGAGCAATCACCCGTCACTGCCCGGCAGATAAAAACCTGGACAAGCCAGGACCCCTTATTATCTCTTGTCAAAAGCTGTGTGCTTCATGGGAGCTGGTCCAGTGTCCAAGTGGAAATGCAGGAAGAGATAAAGCCATTCCAGCGGCGCAAAGATGAAACGTCTATACAGGCAGACTGCCTTCTGTGGGGCAATCGAATAGTGGTCCCCAAGAAGGGCAGAGACACCTTCATCAATGACCTCCACAGTACCCACCCAGGCATCGTAATGATGAAAGCAATAGACAGATCCCACGTGTGGTGGCCCGATATCGATGTGGACTTAAGAGTTCTGCGTTCACAGATGTAATACATGATCGCAGTTAAGCAATGCACTGAGGGAGGCGCCGCTAAGTTCATGGTCTTGGCCCTCCAAACCGTGGTCTAGGGTACACATTGACTATGCAGGCCCGTTCTTGGGTAAAATGTTCCTTGTGGTTGTAGACGCATACTCCAAGCGGATTGAATGTGAGATAATGTCAGCTAGCACGTCTGCTGCCACCACTGAAAGCCTGCGGGCCATGTTTGCCACACACGGCTTACCCGATGTCCTGGTGAGCGACAACAGGCCATGTTTTATCAGTGCTGAGTTCAAAGAATTCATGTCCCGTAACGGGATCAAACATGTCACATCTGCCCCATTTAAACCAGCATCCAATGGTCAGACAGAGAGAGCAGTGCAAACCATCAAGCAGGGCTTGAAGAGGATAACGTAGGCTCACTGCAGACTCGCCTATCCCGAATCCTGCTTAGCTACCGCACAAGACCACACTCACTCACTGGGATCCCACCTGCTGAACTGCTCATGAAGAGAACACTTAAGGCAAGGCTCTCGTTAGTTCACCCTGATCAACATGAACAGATAGAGAGCAGGCGGCATCAACAAAGTGCATACCATGATAGTGCAAATGTGTCACGTGAGATTGAAGTCAATGATCCTGTATTTGTATTAAATTATGGACAAGGTCCCAAGTGGCTTCCCGGCATTGTCGTGGCCAAAGATGGGAGCAGGGTGTTTCGAGTCAAACTTTCAAATGGATTCATTCACCGGAAACACTTGGACCAAATCAAACTCAGATTCACGGACTAGCCTGAGCAACCCAGTTTGGGCCCTACCTTTTTAGATCCCCCAACACACACCCCAGGGGCAACTGGCACCGCGGTTGACCATGAAGCAGAACCCATCATCCACAGCAGCCCAGCAGGGCCCAACACACCAGGCAGCCCAGCAAGGCCAGCTGCACAGCAGCCCAGCAAGGGCCCAACAAATGACTGAACAACACCAGCTTTCACACCAAGACGATCAACCAGGGCAAGAAGGGCCCCAGATCGACTCTCATTGTAAATAGTTACTCTAATGACTTTGGGGGGAATGTTGTTATATATGTGGACTTGTATTTACTCTGTACAACCACCAGAGGGCTCATTCCCCGGAGTCCCAAGGGATCCCATGATCTCTTGGGAGCACAGGTATTTAAGAGGGCTTCACAGGTTGGAGAGGCATTCTGGAGACCTGCAATAAAAGACTAAGGTCACACTTTACTTTGAGCTCACAGTGTTCAGTCTGACTCTTTCTCCATACACAACAGTGGCTACATAGCTGCAAGATTCTTATGTGAGGAGCTGATATCTGATCGATTTGCCTGAAAGAGCATTGATGTGAGTGACAAAGCTGACACACTGCTGCGTGTGCAGCTCAGACATCAATGGTGCCCATCAGCTTGGTGCCAGTTAAAGTTTATGTTGATTGATGTTAAGCTTTATTTAACCCTTTCATGTTAAGGCATCACCAGTGAGTAACGGTGCAGTTATCTGAGACAATGCGCAACAAGATTATGTTCAATAGCAAAAATTTTATACCAATACTGGCTTAAAATCATAAGTATCACACGCAATAACACCCAAACCTCGCCAACTCCCCACTTTTTCCACCATTGACATCAATCAAATGTTCAACATGTCCAGAATAAAAAGGCAAAGCAGGAGCGTGGTCCCCAGCCCCATACATTACAACAAATTGCATACACTCTGATGGAGATATAATACAGCCATCACCTGCGGACATGCACCTCACTTTTCTTCCTCCCTCTTCTTCTCCCCACCTCTACCCCTTCCCCTCCTCGCTCCATGGCGCCTGGCCGAGGAGCTCCTCAGGCGGTGCCTCATTGGGGGGAATGAAGACAGATGCAGTTGTTGCACGGGTACGGGATTGGGGGGTGCCGAGGGGGCACCATTCTCTGGATCTTGGTCCTTGGTCTCATCTGTCGCTCGCAGTGGTGGTGCAGAACCTAGGGGTGGAGTGCCGCGCTCGGGGACCACTGGGAGGCCTGTGCCAGCAGTATTCCTGGCTATTGCATCCAGGGCCTCCACCATCCACAGAATGTACTCAGTCATGGTGGCCAGCTGTCAGGATATGCCCCCCAATGCTTCGATGAGCTGGTCACCAATGTCTGCAGTCCTCCTGGACAACTGTACCATCTCTCCGCTGTCATGTGGTGCTCGTGGAACAGACCTGCCGCGTCCACAAGACCTCCGCGGGGTCGGCGCCGTCCTGGGGATAAATGGGGTGCCCTGTGGCGAGGTGCTTGGAGCCAGTACCTCCAGAGTGGAGGCGGGAATGACCGGAGGACTACTTGATGGCCTTGGGGTGGAATAGCTTCTGGAGCGTGACGATGCAGATTCCTTGAAGTCCGTGCTCTCATCTGTGGAGAACAGTCCCAGCGGATTGACGAGCGACAATCGGAGCTCCTCAGCACCAGATGTTGGATCGTCCGGAGAGTCGGGCCCCATGCCCCCACCTTCTGGCCTCTATGGTCTTGCCTTGGGACGCGCTGCTGGCTGAGCTGCAAAACACAAATGAGGTGATTAGAGGAGAAGGGAGTGCTCGGGTCACAAGGTGAGTCCAGCGCTACACACAGCATATGCACGACAAAAGCACCACCGCTCTCAAAATCATCGCAGACATCACATTTCATGACAAGCAACACATTTGCATTCCAATGATTTTCATTAGGCTATCATTATTTCCAGGACAATTTTAGAAATCATCTATCATATATGATTGTTCGGATATGAGTGGGTGTGGCATCTATTGACTTTACATCACGCAATGGTGTAAGCTTTACTCACATGGCATCACTTCAGGGTCTGCAGATGCGTCCGTGGCTGTCCGGGGGTGCTTCCCCACGAGTGTGATGTCGCTGGGGACTGATGGCCCCCCACCCGTTCGCCTCTGCACGGACCTCATTGTCGATAGCTTCTTCTGTAAAAGGTGACAGGATGACATGTCATGAGATCATTGCGTGATATCATTGCTAGGTACTGTCACAGACACTGATACAACACATAACCGACAGATGTAATCATGATTATTATGAAAATGATCATTCTTTACCTAAAGACATGCAGCGTGACCGCTGGCTTTGAGTGAAACATTCCCAGTAAAAATGAAAGACCTCACTCATGACTGTTATAATCAAATTATATAAATACATAAATACATGTAAATCAATGTAATACTTACTCTTGCGGATCCCACAAGGTCGTTTCATTGTTTGCGGCATTGATTGCCCTCGTTGGTCGCCGACAAGACCACCTCTGCTATCTTGGTCCATATCCTCTGGTATGTCTTTGGGGTGGGTTTCACAGGCCCTCCCTGTGTCAAATCACTCCAGCGTGATTCAACCTCCTGCAGGAGGGATGCATTTGTCTCGTCCGAGAACCTCCTGGCTCTTTTGCGCCCTCCAATGTGCTCCTCTCCCACCTCACTGCTCTCTCCAGCGTCAGTCTCCACAGCGTGCTGTGATGCCTCCTCCTCTCTCTCCATTATAGGCCAAATTTCAGGCAAATATGTGGCTGGTAACAGCTAATTTTTGTTTGCCTACTTGCTGTGAAGCTCTAAAGTCTCCCTCCTTCCTCCCAAAGCAGCCACAGCAAACCCAGCCATGCCTTCAGTCCCTCTGCGCTCCCTCTCTCTCTGTCTCTTCTTCTGCGCATGTCATGATGACCCTTGACCTCCTGAATCATGGGATAAGCATAAAAGTAGAGGTTCTAGCCATATGTATTCATAAGGACAGGCATTAACCAATCAAGCCTCAAATCATGATCACAGGATGTTACTTAATGTATCTGAACCCAGAATCAATTGATATGATTTTATCACATTTTTAAAACAGTTTCTGATGTAATTATTTTAATAAAAATGTGATTCCATATCGAATTTCAGAGGTACAGTGACAGGGCACAGTTTCCAGTTAGCCGGTGCTTAATTTTCTAGAAAACCCTTAGATGGACTGACATCATAAAGCTGAGCTCATAGTATCAGAAACGTTTGGTCAGTGCATTTTCTAAACTCCTTATTCGTCAAAATTCATTTTCTTTCATTAGATAATCAAATATTTACTGTAGCTGTTAAACAGTGAATTCTGCTGCAGAAAATGGTGGGGGTGGAGAATATATTATTTGACATGTACATTACTGTAAAATACTTCTGATGCTATGTACAGAATCTGTATTTCCATCATTAGAACAAAGCAGAGATGAAGCCTTAATTTTATAAACAGGGAAAATGTATTTTTTCCTTATTTCATAGTGAAAATTAATTTTGCCACCATGCAAATGTCAGATAATATTCTTGCCTCATTCCATTTGCTGCTGCTGAAACTATCACCATGGTTTTGGAAATCTGAATAAGAGTACAAAAAGAAAAATCATGCTCGGATCAATACAACTAAGCACATTCGATAAAAAGCTGCACTCAACAAATGGGCTGACTAGCTGGTTAAAAGCATTAAAATTCCTGCAGATTGAAGCTTTGGATAGAACTGTACAAGGGGCAGAAATGATCTTAGTAGAAGCTTTCATTGCTATTAATGGTATTGGAATCTACCTTCGAATGACTTCTACAAGGAAATACATGCATTGAAGCATGTCTTCCTGCATAATTACATCCCCACCCCTCTAGACACTGCATCCATGAAAGGAGGGGGGGTGGGGGCATTTATTTGTGATCTAAAGATTCTAACCAAGAGATCGACTATGAAACTTGAGATTGTTTATGGAGACTTGTTCACCTACATCAGCTTGGTTTAAAGATTGGCAGTCAGCACATAATGGATTGGAGTTCTACAACACGCTATAGTATGCTTAGCGCTACAGCTGCTGTTTCCTGAAGTTTCAAAAACTACTAGATTTGGAGGAACAAATAATGGATAACAGATAATGGATTACTCATCTGTCAAGTTTCCAATTGATGGTGGGACCATAGGCACCAGCACACAGGGATACTTATTAAAAAGTGTCCATTATTGTCTCTCAGTGATGGAGCTTTTATTAGTGAAAAACACAAAAATAAATCTTAATGTTGTTGTTGTAAGTGGCAGTGTACACTTCCCGGATTTCATGATCACACAATCATCTCTCCAGCCAATATGCTCCGAGAAATGGAATACGGTCAGCACGAGGGAGTGAGATCAACTCTGAAACCATGCTCACATACCCGTGCTTTACATATCTAAAAGCCAAAATGTTAACCTCCGAGTTATAACAAATTGGAGACTGAAAAAAAAGGTGAAAAGTAGGGCAAACAATTAAAATTACAAAAGCAAAATACTGCGGATGCTGGAAATCTGAAATAAAAACAGTAAATGCTGGAAATACTCAGCAGGTCAGGCAGCATCTGTGGAGTGAGAAACAGAATTAATGTTTCAGGTCGATGACCTTTTGTCAGAACTAGAAAAAGTTAGAGAAATAATAGGAGTTAAGCAAGTGCAGAAGCAGGGAAAGGGAGCACGGGAGGAATGAACAAAAGAGAAGGTCTGAGATAGGGTGGAGTGGAGGAGAGATTAAATAACAAAAGGTATGATTGTACAAGACAAAAGGAGATGGTAATTGGACAAGTAAAGAAACAAAAGAAACAAAACAATTACAATTATTGAGCAATGTATAGAGAGTAAGGAAACTAAATCTATTCTATTGGTAGTCATCAAAATTAAAAGGAACAAGTTTTTAAAATATTCAAGGTACATATTGTCTAAAGGTTCGGTGGGGAATTTGCACTTCCCAGTGTTCTACAAAGCCATGCTTTGTCTCTGCAAGATCCTGCAAATCCGCTGGGAGGACAGATGCACCAACGTTAGCGACCTCGACCAGGCCAACATCCCCAGCATTGAAGAACTGACCACACACGATCAGCTCCGCTGGGCAGGCCACATTGTTTGCATGCCAGACACGAGACTCCCAAAGTGAGCGCTTAACTCGGAACTCCTTCACGGCAAATGAGCCAAAGGTGGGCAGAAGAAACGTTACAAGGACACCCTCAAAGCCTCCCTGATAAAGTGCAACATCCCCACTGACACCTGGGAGTCGCTGGCCAAAGACCGCCCTAAGTGGAGGCAGTGCATCCGGGAGGGCGCTGAGCACCTCGAGTCTCATTGGCGAGAGCATGCAGAAATCAAGCGCAGGCAGCGGAAGGAGCGTGCGGCAAACCAGTCCCACCCACCCTTTCCCTCAATGACTGTCTGTCCCACCTGTGACAGGGACTGTGGTTCTCGTATTGGACTGTTCAGCCACCTAAAGATTCATTTTTAGAGTGGAAGCAAGTCTTCCTCAATTCCGAGGGATTGCCTATGATGATGATCACTAAAATAGATGGACTGAGGCCCAATGTCGGAGGAGGAACCAGCTGGTGCAGCAGGGAGAGAAAGCAAAAAAGTAGAAAGAAATCGAAGGGTGACATCACAGCAGAGGGGGTAAGTGATTGGCTGGTGATTGGTGAGTAGTTTTTCTTTTTCTTTTTCTTTATCAGTAGGTAACCTTTAGCATTGTTGTTGCCAAATTAAGTTAATCTAAGGGTTAAGTCATGGCAGGAGAACTCGGACACGTATCATGCTCCTCCTGTGCTATGTGGGAAGTCAGGGATGCTTCCAATGTCCCTGACAACTACATGTGCGGGAAGTGTATCCAGCTGCAGCGCCTGACAGGCCGCATTGCAACACTGGAGCTGTGGATGGATTTACTCGGGAGCATCCACAATGTTGAGGAGGTCGTGAATAGCACGTTTATTGAGTTGACCACACCGTAGGTAAAGGGTACACCGTCAGATAGGGGATAGGTGACCAACAGGAAGAGCAGTGGAAGGAAGATAGTGCAGGGGTCCCCTGCGGTCATCCCCCTGCAAAACAGATACACCGCTTTGGGTACTGTTGAGGGGGATGACTCATCAGGGGAGAGCAGCAGCAGCCAAGTTCATGGCACCGTGGGTGGCTCTGCTGCACAGGAGGGAAGGAAAAAGAGTGGGAGAGCTATAGTGGTAGGGGATTCTATTGTAAGGGGAATGGTTAGACATTTCTGCGGCCGCAATCGAGACTCCAGAATGGTATGTTGTCTCCCTGGTGCAAGGGTCAAGGATGTCTCGGAGTGGCTGCAGGACATTGTGAAGGGGGAGGGTGAACAGTCTGTTGTCGTGATGCATATAGTTACCAACGATATAGGTAAAAAAACGGGATGAGGTCGTACAAGACGAATTTAGGGAGCTAGGAGCTAAATTAAAAAGTAGGACCTTAAAAGTAGTAATCTCAGGATTGCTACCAGTGCCATGTGCTAGTCAGAGTAGGAATCGCAGCTCAGATGAATATGTGGCTTGAGGAGTGGTGCAGAAGGGAGGGATTCAAATTCCTGGGGCATTGGAACCAATTCTGGGGGAGGTAAGACCAGTGCAAACCGGACGGTCTGCACCTGGGCAGGACCGGAACCAATGTCCTAGGGGGAGTGTTTGCTAGTGCTGTTGGGCCAGGGTTAAGGTAATATGGCAGGGGGTTGGGAACCTATGCAGGGAGACAGAGAGAAGTAGAATAGGGGCAGAAGCAAAAGATAGAAAGAAGAAAAGTAAACGTGGAGAACAGAGAAACCCAAGGCAAGAAGCAAAAAGGGCCACATTACAGCAAAATTCTAAAGGGGCAAAGTGTGTTAAAATGACAAACCTGAAGGCTCTGTGCCTCAATGCGAGGAGTATTCGTAATAACGTGGACGAATTAACTGCGCAGATAGCTATTAACAGATATGATGTAATTGACATCACGGAGACAAGGCTCCAGGGTGACCAAGGCTGGGAACTCAACATCCAGGGGTATTCAACATTCAGGAACGATAGACAGAAAGGAAAAGGAGGTGGGGTGGCGTTGCTGGTTAAAGAGGAAATTAACGCAATAGTAAGGGAGGACATTTGCTTGGATGATGTGGAATCGGTATGGGTGGAGCTAAGGAATACCAAAGGGCAGAAAACGTGAGTGGGAGTTGTGTACAGACCACCAAAGAGTAGTAGGGGAGGATTTCCTGGAGTGTATTAGGGATGGTTTTCTAGACCAATATGTCGAGGAACCAGCTAGAGGGCTGGCCATCCTAGACTGGGTGATGTGTAATGAGAAAGGACTAATTAGCAATCTTGTTGTGTGAGGCCCCTTGGGGAAGAGTGACCATAATATGGTAGAATTCTTTATTAAGATGGAGCGTGACACAGTTAATTCAGAGACTAGGGTCCTGAACTTAAGGAAAGGTAACTTTGATGGTATGAGACGTGAATTGGCAAAATAGACTGGCGAGTGATACTTAAATGGTTGATGGTGGTTAGGCAATGGCAGACATTTAAAGATCACATGGATGAACTTCAACAATTGTACATGTCTGTCTGGAGTAAAAATAAAACGTGGAAGGTGGCTCAACCGTGGCTAACAAGGGAAATTAAGGATAGTGTTAAATCCAAAGAAGAGGCATATAAACTGGCCAGAAAAAGCAGCAAACCTGAGGATTGGGAGAAATTTAGGATTCAGCAGAGGAGGACAAAGGGTTTAATTAGGAGGGGGAAAATAGAGTATGAGAGGAAGCTTTCTGGGAACATAAAAACTGACTGCAAAAGCTTCTATAGATATGTAAAGAGAAAAAGATTAGTGAAGACAAAAGTAGGTCCCTTGCAGTCAGATTCAGGTGAATTTATAATGGCGAACAAAGAAATGGCGGACCAGTTAAACAAATACTTTGGTTCTGTCTTCACGAAGGAAGACACAAATAACCTTCCAGAAATACTAGGGGACCAAGGGTCCAGTGAGAAGGAGGAACTGAAGGATATCTTTATTAAGCGGGAAATTGTGTTACGGAAATTGATGGGATTGAAAGCTGATAAATCTCCGGGGCCTGATCGTCTGCATCCCACAGTACTTAAGGAAGTGGCCCTAGAAATAGTGGATGCATTGGTGATCATTTTCCAACAGTCTATCGACTCTGGATCAGTTCCTATGGACTGGAGGGTAGCTAATGTAACACCACTTTTTAAGAAAGGAGGAAGAGAGAAAACAGGTAATTATAGACCGGTTCGCCTGTCATCAATAGTGGGGAAAATGTTGGAATCAATTATTAAAGATGAAATAGCAGTGCATTTGGAAAGCAATAACAGGATCGGTCCAAGTCAGCATGGATTTATGAAAGGGAAATCATGCTTGACAAATGTTCTAGAATTTTTTGAGGATGTAACTGGTAGAGTGGACAAGGGAGAACCAGTGGATGCGGTGTATTTGGATTTTCAAAAGGCTTTTGACAAGGTCCCACACAAGAGATTGGTGTGCAAAATTAAAGCACATGGTATTGGTGGTAATATATTGATGTGGATAGAGAACTGGTTGGCAGACAGGAAGTAGAGAGTCTGGATAAACGGGTCCTTTTCAGAATGGCAGGCAGTGACTAGTGGGGTGCCGCAGGGCTCAGTGCTGGGACCCCAGCTATTTACAATATACATTAGTGATTTAGATGAAGGAATTGAGTGCAATATCTCCAGGTTTGCAGATGGCACTAAGCTGGCTGGCAGTGTGAGCTGTGAGGAGGTCGCTAAGAGGCTGCAGGGTGACTTGGACAGGTTAGGTGAGTGGGCAAACGCATGGCAGATGCAGTATAATGTGGATAAATGTGAGGTTGTCCACTTTGGTGGCAAAAACACAAAGGCAGACTATTATCTGAATGGCGGCAGATTAGGAAAAGGAGAGGTGCAACGAGACCTGGGTGTCATGGTACATCAGTCATTGAAAGTTGGCATGCAGGTACAGTAGGCGGTGAAGAAGGTAAATAGTATGTTGGCCTTTATAGCTAGGGGATTTGAGTATGGGAGCAGGGAGGTCTTACTCCAGTTGTACAGGGCCTTAGTGAGGCGTGACCTGGAGTATTGTGTTCAGTTTTGGTCTCCTAATCTGAGGAAGGACGTTCTTGCTATTGAGGGAGTGCAGCGAAGGTTCACCAGACTGATTCCCGGGATGGCAGGACCATCATATGAGGAGAGACTGGATCGACTGAGTCTGTATTCACTGGAGTTTAGAAGGATGAGAGGGGATCTCATAGAAACATATAAAATTCTGACGGGACTGGACAGGTTAGATGCAGGAAGAATGTTCCCGTTGTTGGGGAAGTCCAGAACCAGGGGACACAGTCTAGGAATAATGGGTAAGCCATTTAGGACAGAGATGAGGAGAAACTTCTTCACTCAGAGAGTTGTTAACCTGTGGAATTCCCTACCGCAGAGAGTTGTTGATGCCAGTTCATTTTATATATTCAAAAGGGATTTAGATATGGCTCTTATGGCTAAAGGGATCAAGGGGTATGGAGGGAAAGCAGAAAAGGGGTACTGTGGTGAATGGTGGTGCAGGCTCGAAGGGCCGAATGGCCTAACCTGCACCTATTTTCTATGTTTCTATGGTTCTCGTATTGGACTGTTTAGTCACCTAAGGACTCATTTTTAGAGTGGAAGCAAGTCTTCCTTGATTCCGAGGGACTGCCTATGATGATGACAAAGCCATGATCTGATTGAATGGTGGGGCAGGCTCAAAGGGCTGAATGGCCTACACCTGCACCTGTTTTCTATGTTTCTATGTTTCTATATTTCATGCAGATCAGGAGAGTTCTGTGCTGAGTTAACTGATCTCAGTTGATGCACTATATTTGACCTAAGTGTCTGTGGGTAAGCAAAAGTAAAGAAATCAAACCGGCTTCCCACTCCTGATCGCTATCCAATGATCTCTTGCAGAAATTAAACTTTAAATGAGAACAGAATTGGAATAGCCTGTTATGCTATCCATGATAAATTTCCCATTCGTGGTGAAGGCATGAGATGCACTGTATGGAATGTTGGCCTTTATTGCAAGGGGAATGGAGCATAAAAGCAGAGAATTCCTGCTACAACTGTACAAGGTTTTGGTGAGGCCACACCTAGAGTACTGCATACAGTTTTGGTTTCCATATTTAAGGAAGGATCATCATGATCGGCAGTCCCTCGAACGAAGATGACTTGCTTCCACACCAAAGGGGATGAGTTCATAGATGTTTCAATGAAGGACCCGATATTCCAGTCCTGAACTCCATGCTTGTGCATGGATTTTTTTAACGTGTGGTGGCCGTTGCACATCAGCCACCACACGGGCTTGACAGAGCTAGGGCTTAATTCAGTGGCAAGGGTAAACCAGGATGACTGGAGACCTTCTCTGCTACATGGACCTAGTGTGCACACATATCGCAGTGTGTGATGACTTTGAGCTGGGCAATTGGGTGACGACGTCAAGGCCCAGATTGCTGGTTAGAGCATGGGCTGGAAGATTGGCGGGGCCCAGGCACAGCGGAGAAGCGGGAAGGTAGTAGCGGAGGTGCGGCAAATGAGGGTACGGGGCCCAGAAGAGCCGAGGGCCATGGGGCAGCATGAGCTAAGGAAGGATATACTTGCATTGGAGGCTGTTCAGAGAAGGTTCACTTAGGTTGATTCCAGAGATGAGGGGGCTGACTTATGAAGATAGGTTGAGTAGGTTGGGCCTATACTCATTGGAGTTCAGAAAAATGAGAGGCAATCTTATCGAAGCATATAAAATAATGAGGGGGCTCGACAAGGTGGATGCAGAGAGGATATTTCCACTCATAGGGGAAACTAAAACCAGGGGGCATGGTCTCAGAATAAGGGGCTGCCCATTTAAAACTGAGATGAGGAGGAATTTCTTCTCCCAGAGGTTGGAAATCTGTGGAATTTTCTGCCCCAGAGAACTATGGCGGCTGGGCTATTGAATATATATAAGATGGAGATAGTCAGATTTTTGAGCAATAAGGGAATAAAATTTTGGGCTGCAATTTACGGCCCAATAAACTGTGCAGAAAGGAATTTTGATCTCTAATTTTAAGAAAGTTTTTTGAAAACTTATACAGTAGATGATTTTCATTTTTAAGAAAAAGTCCTAATGTATGAGGTTAATCTATACAAGTCTGATCAAAATTATAATTACATACTGAATTTTACGTGTCAAATTGAAGCTACTTTATGCCAGGTTTCTTGTAGTTTTCCCCTCCACTCTCCTGCTCTAAGTTTCATTCACTTCTTTATTCTTTTAACCAATTTTAACTTGTTTATGGCAGAATGATGATAAATTATTTTGTTTTACTTCAAAATACACATTTTAAATTAAATCATTTTCAGTAACTGCACATTTGATTATTTTCACATTTGTTGAATTACTTTTTTATTCAACCTGGCCTACCAGGGAGCGGGGTGCCATGTCATCAGCCCGGGATTCGTGCTGCCTGTTCAAGGAGGCAATGAGCTGCGACAGGTAAATCGTCTGATTTTATTCTCGCGCACGCCACCTCGATCTTTTGCACTGGTTTGGCCTATTAACTCTACCCCACTATGTTCAAGAACAGTTTAAGAATGATAGAAATGTAAGCAGGACAGGGATTAGGCTTTCTCAGCCACACTTCATTGAACGCATTGTCTGATTCACTGTCCACACAGACAGGGAGCAGTGGTGTGATGCTCCACACTAGAATCATAGATCGGGAGTGGTCACTTCTTTTGGAGAAAAGAAGCGTTAATGCATACATAGGAACATAAGAAATAGGAGCAGGAGTAGGCCATTAGGCCCCTCGAGCCTGCTCCGCCATTTAATAAGATCATGACTGATCTGATCATGGACTCAGCTCCACTTCCCTGCCCACTCCCCGTAATGCACACGCCCGAAGAAGCCCCACAGGTTCCGGGTTTAGGCGCACGAATAAATTGCTCACAACAGTCGGGTGAAATCCCTCTGTTTGCTATTTTATTTTAAATGGGTCAACAACTTGGATAAGCAGCCAAAAATACATTAAAAATAACACGGAGGAATTTCTAGCAAGTGTTTATTTTCATAAAAGAATTATAATTCTATAAACAGATGCACATCAAACTGCAGATATCAAACAAACATCTGAAAAGGCTCATTAATGCTCAACTGGCCCAATATACATTAGTTATGCTAATTCCCGGGCAAGGCACAGAATGGAGGAAAGCAAGCCGTGACCAATTTCAAGCACAACTCTTAGAGAAATTCCTCCCCAACTTCCAAAGCATGCAACCAAATTCCAGGAGATCACAGTTACCATGATAGATCACCGTCAGAATCCTGGAACTCCCTCCCTAGCAGCACTGTGGGAGTACCTTCCTCAAAAGGACTGCAGCGGTTTAGGAAGGCGGCTCACCACTACCTTCTCAAGCAAAATTAGAGATGGGCTGGCCTTATCGCATGAATTTAAAAAAAATGGCTGTGTCAGTTTCCACTAAATTACAATGATACTGAAAAGAGCACTTTCCTATGACTGTATGAATAAGGCATACTTGCAAAATCAGCAGGCTGCGATACCGACAGTTATACCGCGATTGCATCAGTGCGAATCCCAATGTGAGTTTGAGGTGTCAATGGGAGGGCACCTCACTTGCAAGGAGCCGGTGGGCACATACACCACTATAAGCACCTCTCAAGCATCCACCTGCACTATCCTGCCAGAAAACCTTGACCAAGCTTTTGGTCAGCAGCGCTAATTTCTACTTATGCGTCAATTTTTAAATCTCGTAATACTCCTGTGAAGCGTCTTGAGACGTTTCACTACGTTAAAGGCGCTATATAATTACAGATTGTTGTTGTTGTTGGTACCTGCCAGCTATCTGGAGGGGCGGCACTAAGATCCCCCCAGAAATTCCATTTATTGCCCCATGTAAGGTCGATAGTAAAATTTGTTAAAAAGGACATGCTGTCTTTGGCGATTCAGGCCTCTCCTTAGTGGGGCCCACCTTTGCCCTCCTAGAGAAGGTACATCTCATCACATTTGACAAACTGGCCCCTAGAGATACACCGGGTCCTTTATGAGAGGGGGATGCGGGGCCTCCCACCTCTGACATGGCAGGAATTTCCGGCTTTTGCCCAAACCATTCTATCTTAAGTATGGTGAGAATGTGGCAGAAAGGCTAGGGAGATTCAGGTCCAAAAAATGTTTAACCTTGTTGAATGTGCTTTCAATATCCAGCAGGTGGAGCTATTCATATCCAATTATACAACTTGTATTTTACATTTTAAGAAACTTTCCAGTAGTTTGCAGTAGTTTCTTTTCCCCCAAGGTGGCAAACACAACTGCCGGTTACATCCTCTCTGCTTTTTTTGTTTTGCGCAATCAAAAAGGCGCAGTTGCATTCACGGTATTAAAGGGACATTACAGACTTTTTGGGGAGTTTGGGGACTGTTAGTTTCAGGAACAACCTGCTCCAAATTGTCTGCTCTCATATTACTCACCAGAAAAGTTCACATTGCAGTAAATGTGGTTTCTGCAGTGTGGTCCCATATAGTCTGGGGTTTCCATTGAGCTGGTTTATATTTTTAATAGAGGGGAGTTGAGAGAAAGTGTTTTCACCCAGAGGATGGGGGGGGGGGGGGGAGGGGGGGGGCGATTATGAACTCACTGCCTGAAAGGGTAGTTGAGGCATAAATTCTCATCACACACTTGAAATGCTGTAATCTACAAGGCTACAGACCAAGAGCTGGAAAGTGGGATTAGGCTGGATAGCTCTCTTTCGACCGGCGCAGACACGATGGGCAGAATTGCCTCTTTCCACTGATGGGCACAGACTAGAATTAGAGGGCATAATCTTAGAATAAGGGGCCGCCCATTTAAAACTGAGACGAGGAGAAATTTCTTCTCAGAGGGTTGTAAATCTGTGGAATTCGCTGCCTCAGAGAGCTGTGGAAGCTGGGACATTGAATAAATTTAAGACAGAAATAGACAGTTTCTTAAACGATAAGGGAATAAGGGGTTATGGGGAGCGGGCAGGGAACTGGACCTGAGTCCATGATCAGATCAGCCATGATCGTATTGCATGGCGGAACAGGCTCGAGGGGCCGTATGGCCTACTCCTGCTCCTATTTCTTATGTTCTTATGTTCTTACGTTGTTCTGTGCCGTAAATTACTTTGATTCTACAGACTGCGTTAACATACACATAATGTGTTAAAATGTTGGTCATGTTAATGTGGATTCCTAGTACGAATACCTGGTTAAAAAGTTGCAACAATGTAATTTTACATTTATTACAATCCTTTTGATGCATCATTAAAGCGAAACAAAACATGTAATTTAAAACCGAAGTGCCAGCTGGGTCCCTAGCTCACGAAATACATCAGGAATTTGTATTTACATCGCACCAAAATGGCTGATAGTGCCTCACAGAAGTGTAACCAGACCAAAATATATGTCAAGTCAAAGGAGGATATATTAGGAGGGGTAACCATCAGGACATAGGTTCTTAACACAGAAAAACAATAGGAGTTTTATTAAAGCATATTAATTGTTCCCTTCTAAATATGGTCTCCTCACAAAAGCTCTTTGCTCCCCTCTCAAGAGTGAGCAGACCAAATAACTTGTGAGTATCACAAGCACAAGGGAGATTTTTAGCTTTCAAATGCAATGAATTCCATATTTATTTGCTTCTTCAAATGCTCTGTGTACATGACAAGTGCAGTATAAAATATAATACAAGAACATTTGATTTACTGATTACCAGTATTACAATATCAATTGCAAATTTCTTTGGACTAGTAATTACAGTATAAGCGGAGAGGGCACTTAACATTGTAATACATCTCTCCGGGAGACTTAATCTGCCATCTTGACATGTCACTGGTGAAAGTTAAAGTGACAAGCAACTTTGCTCTCTGTAATTTTATATTGCAATAAATTGTCACAAAGCTTTTGTAAATTTGCAACACCAATACTTTTTTGTATTCGAAGTTATTACAAGAATGTAAATGTGTTTGATCGGTGCCAGCTGCTGCCTTGTTGCTAACCATCAGTGAAAGGGACTGTATGTATACAAACTCTTTGTATCCACTATGTAACTATGTACAATGTACCACCTGAGGGCGCTGCTGTTGGAGGCCCCAGGGTTACCTCCCCAGGTGTGCAGGGGCATATAAAAGGTGGTCAGCCATGCTGCCACTCACTTTACGGTCGTATTAAATGAACTGAAGTCACACAGCTCTTACTCACAGTACAAGGCCTCGAGGAGTTATCCGATGGTAATCGAGACATAATAACTGGTGACGAGTTACAGATCACAAACTTTTACACAGTCATGGCTGCCGTTGGTGTTTTAGAAAAGTATGCAAAGTATGAAGATTGGAAAGCCTTTATCGAACGGCTTGACCAGCACTTCATGGCCAACGACCTGGACGGCGAGGCACTGGATGGAAAACGCAGGGCGATTCTTTTGACCAGCTGTGGGTCCACGGTCTACGGCCTCATCAGGAATCTGCTTGCACCAGTGAAACCAACGGAGCAGTCATATGCAGAGCTGCACATGCTGATTCGGGAACACCTCAAACCAATGGAGAGCATCTTAACAGCCAGGTATCGCATCTACACACACCGCCGCCCGGAGGGCCAGGATGTGGCGAAGTATGTCGCCGACTTAAGATGGCTCGCGGGACCGCGTGAATTCGCTGGATTTTTGAACGATGCGTTGGAAGACGCTTTTGTGGTGGGCATAGGCCACGAGGATATCCTTCACAAGCTATTGGCTGCCGAAACCATTGACCTGAAGAAAGGAATCACCATAAGCCAAGTCGCAATACCATACAGATGACTTCCTACCAGAATCAGAGCTCACGGGCAAGTACTGTACATAAAATAACGCCGATTGCAGGCAGAACTATTGAACTAATAAGAACTGTACAGAGCAGAGCCTATATGCCGGCTGCTGCTAGGCCGCCAAGGGGTGTAAATGCGAAATCATTAACACAATGCTGGCGTTGCGGTGGTAATGATGGGGGCCCATCAATGCCGATTTAAAGACTATGCGTGCAAAAGCTGCAGAACAAGGGGCCACCTCCAGCGAATGTGCAAATGTACTGCGATTCACCACTTGGCAGTGGAGTCGGCAGAAGAGTCCCGATCCAGCGTGGATCACAAAGGACAAGCTAGAGAGGCAACTCAGCCTGAGGGAGCAGTGTGGGGGTGCACACCCTCTCCACAAAAAGTCCTCCCATGAATGATAAAAGTCAAACTAAATGGTGTTCCTGTATCCATGGAGCTGGACACGGGGGGCGAGTCAGTCAATTATGAGCCAGAAGGCATTTGAAAGGCTGTGGGGCAACAACAAAGCACAAAGACCCAAGCTGAGCCCGATTCAGATAAAGCTGCGCACTTACACCAAGGAACTGATACTAGTTATTGGCAGTGCGAACGTAAAAGTATCCTCTGATGGAAAGGCACATGAACTGCCATTGTGGATTGTACCAGGTGATGGGCCAACGCTGCTTGGCAGAAGCGAGATGGGGAAGATTCGTTTGAACTGGGAAGACGTCAAAGTATTATCGTCAGTGGACAATGCTTCCTGTACTCAAATGCTGAGCAAGTTCCCATCTTTATTTGAACCAGGCATCAGCAACTTCACAGGCGCCAAAGTACAGATCCACTTGGTCCCCGAGGCACGGCCCATTCATCACAAGGCTCGAGCGGTCCCCTACATGATGAGGGAGAAAGTGGAGATCAAATTGGACAGACTTCAATGCGAGGAAATCATATCGCCAGTCGAGTTCAACGAGTGGACCAGCCCGATTGTTCCAGTACTAAAGTGCAATGGCACGGTCAGAATCTGCGGTGACTACAAAGTAACGATGAACCGAGTCTCATTACAGGACCAATAGCCACTACCCAAAGCCGATGACCTTTTCACGACATTAGCAGGGGGAAAGGCGTACAGCAAGCTGGATCTAACCTCCGCTTACATGACCCAGGAGATGGTTGAGTTGTCGAAAAAATGAACATGCATTAACACGCACAAAGGACTGTTCGTTTACCACAGGTGCCCATTCTGGATTCACTCGGCTGCAGCCATATTCCAAAGAAACATGGAGAGTCTGTTGAAATCGGTTCCACGCACCGTTGTATTTCAGGACGACATCCTCATCACTGGCCGCGACACCTCCGAACACCTGCACAACCTGGAACAAGTTTTAAGTCGACTAAACAGAGTTGGACTCCGGTTGAAACGATCCAAATATGTCTTCCTGGCGCCAGAGGTAGAATTCCTGGGGAGTAAGATTGCGGCAGACGGCAACAGACCCACGGACTCGAAGACAGACAGAGGCCATCAAGAATGCAACCACACCACGAAATGTAATGGAGCTGCGCTCGTTCCTTTGACTCCTCAACTATTTTGGTAACTTTCTTCCAGGGTTGAGCACCTTGCTGGAACCGTTACACAAGCTTTTACGCAAGGGAGACGACTGGGTTTGGGGAAAAAAATCAAGAGGCAGCTTTTGAGAAGGCCAGAAACCTGCTGTGTTCAAATAAGTTGCTGGTATTATATGACATAGAAACATAGAAACATAGAAAATAGGTGCAGGAGTAGGCCATTCAGCCCTTCGAGCCTGCACCACCATTCAATATGATCATGGCTGATCATGCGTATCAGTACCCCATTCCCGCTTTCTCTCCACATCTAACTCCCTTTTGAATATATCTAACGAACGGGCCCCAACAATTTTCTGTGGTAGAGAATTCCACATGCCCACAACTCTCTGAGTGAAGAGGTTTCTCCTCATCTTGGTGCTAAATGGCTTACCCCTTAGCCTTAGACTGTGACCCCTGGTTCTGGACTTCCCCAACATCAGGAACATTCTTCCTGCATCTAACCTGTCCAATCCCGTCAGAATTTTATATGTTTCTATGAGATCCCCTCTCATTCTTCTAAATTCCATTGAATACAAGCCTAGTCGATCCAGTCTTTCTTCATATGTCAGTCCTGTCATCCTGGGAATCAGTCTGGTGAATCTTCACTGCACTCCCTTAATAGCAAGAATTACCTTCTTCAGATTAGGAGACCAAAACTGTACACAATATTCAAAGTGTGGCCTCACCAAGGCCCTGTACAACTGCAGTAAGACCTCCCTGCTCCTATACTCAAATCCTCTCGCTATGAAGGCCAACATGCCATTTACCTTCTTCACCGCCTGCTGCACCTGTATGCCAACCTTCAATGACTGATGTACCATGACATCCAGGTCTTGTTGCACTTCCCCTTTTACCAATCTGTCACCATTCAGATAATAATCAGCCCTCCTGTTTTTACCACTAAAGAGGATAATCTCACATTTATTCACATTATACCGCATCTGCCATGTATTTGCCCACTCACCTAACCTGTTCAAGTCACCCTGCAGCCTCTTAGCATCCTCCTCGCAGCTCATACTGCCACTCAGCTTAGTGTCATCTGCAAACTTGGAGATATTACATTCAATTCCTTCATCTAAATCATTAATATATATTGTAAATAGCTGGGGTCCCAGCACTGAACCTTGCGGTACCCTACTAGTCACTGCCTGCCATTCTGAAAAGGACCCGTTTATTCCTACTCACTGCTTCTTGTCTGCCAACCAGTTCTCTATCCACGTCAATACATTACCCTCAATACCATGTGCTTTAATTTTGCACACTAATCTCTTATGTGGGACCTTGTCAAAAGTCTTTTGAAAGTCCAAATACACCACATCCACTGGTTCTCCCTTGTCCACTCTACTAGTTATATCCTCAAAAAATTCTAGAAGATTTGTCAAGCATGATTTCCCTTTCATAAATCCATGCTGACTTGGACCAATCCTGTCACTGCTTTCCAAATGCGCTGCTATTACATCTTTAATAATTGATTCCAACATTTTCCCCACCACTGATGTCAGGCTGACCGGTCTATAATTTCCTGTTTTCTCTTTCACTCCTTTTTTAAAAAGTGGGGTTACATTAGCTGCCCTCCAATCCATAGGAACTGATCCAGAGTCTATAGAATGTTGGAAAATGATCACCAATGCATCCACTATTTCTAGGGCCACTTCTTTAAGTACTCTGGAATGCAGACTATCAGGCCCTGGGGATTTATCAGCCTTCAATCCCATCAATTTCCCTAACACAATTTCCCGCCTAATAAGGATATCCTTCAGTTCCTACTTCTCACTAGACCCTCGGTCCCCTAGTACATCTAGAAGGTTATTTGTGTCATCCTTCGTGAAGACAGAACCAAAGTATTTGTTCAACTGGTCTGCCATTTCTTTGTTCCCCATTATAAATTCACCTGAATCCGACTGCAAGGGACCAACATTTGTCTTCACTAATCTTTTTCTCTTTACATATCTATAGAAGCTTTTGCAGTCAGTTTTTATGTTCCCAGCAAGCTTCCTCTCGTACTCTATTTTCCCCCTCTTAATTAAATCCATTGTCTTCCTCTGCTGAATTCTAAATTTCTCCCAGTCCTCAGGTTTTCTGCTTTTTCTGGCTAATTTATATGCCCTTTCCTAGGATTTAACACTCTCCTTAATTTCCATTGTTAGCCACGGTTGAGCCACGTTCCCCGTTTTATTTTTACTCCAGACAGGGATGTACAATTGTTGAAGTTCATCCATATGATCTTTAAAGGTTTGCCATTGCCTAACCACCGTCAACCCTTTAAGTATTATTTGCCAGTCTAATCTAGCCAATTCGTGCCTCATACCGTCAAAGTTACCTTTCCTTAAGTTCTGGACCCTAGTTTCTGAATTAACTTTGTCACTCTCCATCCTAATAAAAGATTCTACCATGTTATGGTCATTCTTCCCCAAGGGGCCTCACACAACAAGATTGCTAATTAGTCCCTCTCATTACACATCACCCAGTCTAGGATGGCCAGCTCTCTGGTTGGTTCCTCGACCTATTGGTCCAGAAAACCATCCCTAATGCACTCCAGGAAATCCTCCTCCACCGCATTGCTATCAGTTAGGTTTGCCCAATCAATATGTAGATTAAAGTCGCCCATAACTGCTGTACCTTTATTGCACACATCCCTTATTTCTTATTTGATGCTGTCCCCAACCTCACTACTACTATTTGGTGGCCTGTACACAACTCCCACTAGCGTCTTCTGCCCTTTGGTATTCCGTAGCTCCACACATACCGATTTCACATCATCCCAGCTAATGTCCTTCCTTACTATTGCATTAATTTCCTCTTTAACCAGCAACGCCACCCCGCCTCCTTTTCCTTTCTGTCTATCCTTCCTTAATGCTGAATACCCCTGGATGTTGAGTTCCCAGCCTTGGTCACCCTGGAGCCATGTCTCTGTGATGCCAATCACATCATATCCATTAACTGCTATCTGCGCAGTTAATTCGTCCACCTTATTCCAAATACTCCTCGCATTGAGGCACAGAGCCTTCAGGCTTGTCCTTTTAACACACTTTGCCCCCTTTTGCTGTACTGTGGCCCTTTTTGTTTTTTGCCTTGGGTTTCTCTGCCCTCCATTTTTACTCTTCTCCTTTCTATCTTTTGCTTCTGACTCCATTTTATTTCCCTCTGTCTCCCTGCATAGATTCCCATCCCCCTGCCATGTTAGTTTAACTCCTCCCCAACAGCACTAGCAAACACTCCCCCTAGGACATTGGTTCCGGTCCTGCCCAGATGCAGACCATCTGGTTTGTACTGGTCCCACCTCCCCCTGTACAACTGCAGTAAGACCTCCCTGCTCCTATACTCAAATCCCCTCGCTATGAAGGCCAGCATGCCATTTTCTTTCTGTACTGACTGTTGTACCTGTATGCCTACCTTCAATGACTGATGTACCATGACACCCAGGTCTCGTTGCACCTCCCCTTTTACTAATCTGTCACCATTCAGATAATAATCTGCCTTCCTGTTTTTGCCACCAAAGTGGATAATCTCATATTTATCCACATTATACTGCATCTGCCATGCATTTGCCCACTCATCTAACCTGTCCAAGTCACCTTGCAGCCTCTTAGCATCCTCCTCACAGCTCACACCGCCACCCAGCTTAGTGTCATCTGCAAACTTGGAGATATTACATTCAATTCCTTCATCTAAATCATTGATGTATATTGTAAATAGCTGGGGTCCCAGCACTGAACCCTGCAGCACCCCACTAGTCACCGCCTGCCATTCTGAAAAGGACCCGTTTATTCCCACTCTTTGCTTCCTGTCTGCCAACCAGTTCTCTATCCATGTCAATACATTACCCCCAATCCTATGTGCCTTAATTGTGCACACTAATCTCTTGTGTGGGAACTTGTCAAAAGCCTTTTGAAAGTCCAAATACACCATATCCACTGGTTCTCCCTTATCCACTCTATTAGTTACATCCTCAAAAAACTCCAGAAGATTTGTCAAGCATGATTTCCCTTTCATAAGTCCATGCTTACATTTATATAGTGCCTTTCACGACCACTGGACGTCTCAAAGCGCTTTACAGACAATGGTATTTTTGGAGTGTAGTCACTGTTGCAATGGTATTCAAGAAGATCTAGTGTAAGCAGAGCCAGCCAAGTTCATGGCACCGAGGCTGGCTCTGCTTCACAGGAGGGCAGGAAAAAGAGTGGGAGAGCGATAGTGATATGGGATTGAATTGTAAGGGGAATAGATAGGTGTTTCTGCGGCCGCAACCAAGACTCCAGGATGGTATGCTGCCTCCCTGGTGCAAGCATCAAGGATGTCTCGGAGCGGGTGCAGGACATTCTGAAAAGGGAAGATGAACAGCCAGTTGTCGTGGTGCATGTAGGTACCAACGATATAAGTAAAAAATGGGATGAGTTTCTACAAGACGAATTTAGGGAGCTAGGAGTTAAATTAAAAAGTAGGACCTCAAAAGTAGTAATCTCGGGATTGCTACCAGTGCCACGTGCTAGTCAGAGTAGGAATCGCAGGATAGCTCAGATGAATACGTGGCTTGAGGAGTGGTGCAGAAGGGAGGGATTCAAATTCCTGAGTATTGTGTGCAGTTTTGGTCTCCTAATCTGAGGAAGGACGTGCTTGCTATTGAGGGAGTGCAGCGAAGGTTCACCAGACTGATTCCCGGGATGGCAGGACTGACATATGAGGAAAGACTGGATCGGCTAAACTTATACTCACTGGAATTTAGAAGAATGAGAGGGGTACATATAAAATTCTGACGGGACTGGACAGGTTAGATGCAGGAAGAATGTTCCCGATGTTGGGGAAGTCCAGAACCAGGGGTCACAGTCTAAAGATAAGGGGTAAGCCATATAGGACCGAGGTGAGGAGAAACTTTTTCACTCAGAGAATTCTGAACCTGTGGAATTCTCTGCCAGTTCGTTGGACATATTCAAAAGGGAGTTAGATGTGGCCCTTATGGCTAAAGGGATCAGGGGCTATGGAGAGACGGCAGGGGTGGGGTACTGAGGGCGTGATCAGCCATGATCATATTGAATGGTGGTGCAGGCTCGAAGGGCCGAATGGCCTACTGCACCTATTTTCTATGTTTCTAAGTCTTTCTTTCATAAGGACCTGCTTGTGATTTGCTCTTGGGAGATCTCCTTGTTCAATTTGAATTATTTACTTTGCTCCTTGGTTATGATAAAGAATTCACAACAAAAGACATATTGAAAATTACCTTAATTCAGTGGTACCTGCATATTCTTTACAGGAAAGAAGTTGGAATTCCTTTGAAAGACTTGCATTTATATAATGCCTTTCATGACCTCAGGACGTCCCCAAGTGCTTTACAGCCAATGAAATACTTTTGAATTGTAGTCACTGTTGCAATGTTGAGGGAGTAGGAGGAAGAAAAGCCAGAATATGCTGCATCCTTCTTGCAGCAGAAAGACAGACAGATGTGTTTCAGTTCCAAGATGACGTGCTTACCGATAGAGGCTTGGATTTGAGTCAGCTCTCTGTGACAGACCCGTTAATCTGATACCTAAATCAAACAGGTCCACGCTGCTCCAGGTCACTGTTGATACTGATGGGACCTGGAGGGGTAGACCTGTCACAGAGCGATAAGATTCTTCCGACTAAGCTCCAGATAATCCTGCAAGTCAATAACCTAATGGCCTTGGCTGGATAAGCAGTACAACTCTAGCCAGTGTTTTCTGTACTGGGAAGCTACACGATTTGTTGCTGGTTAAACTCCACCATTAACCCTGTGCACACTTGAGGGGAATAAGCTTTGGCTCTACCAACCTGCACCTAAAATGTCTGGATTTAACTAAATAGGGCATGTCTAAAAATTTGCACTACATATCGGGCAAACAAAAATTCTACATATGTGGATTTCTCAGTAGTAAGGAGCCCACACATGTCAGACACTCAGCAAATAAAAAAAAACAATTCTGTATCATTGTTGCCAAAATAGTGTCACATGTAAGTGATTCTTTGAATAAAATGTGGACTACCTTACCTCAGCAATTGATCAGCAGCCAGGCATATATTTTATGTTTAAATACCTGTTACATATATAAAAACGTTTGCAAAGATGGAAAAATTTATATTATGTGTAGGTGCATTTCATATGCAAATAAATTAGGGGAAACACTTAACCTCAGGAATGAAATAGAAACTTAGGGCCCAAGTTTCGGGCCGCGCCTAAAACGGTGCAGCCCCGACCTGGACGCCTCTTTTTCACGCCCGAAAGTGCGCCAAAAAAATACCTGCACATTCTCTGGCTCCCTGCAGGTCCTTTGCAGTTCAGCGCAGCGCAGCACAAACTGTGAGGAGCGGAGCCAGGTCCCTGCGCTAAAAACAGTGCCGGGACCTCTGCACAGGCGCGCTACAGTGGGCGCGCATATGCAGTAGCTCCAGGCACCTGCAACTGTGTGGGAGGGGCCCGAAGCATGCAGCCCCTAGCCCTGGCCGAATGGCCTCATTTGTGCTGCAAGGATCAGGCTGCACCTCCCTCGTCCAGCTGGCTCTCTCAACCCCCCCCCCCCCGGACCCCCGCCCCCCAGCTCCCTCTCCGATCCCCCCCAGCTCTCGCTCCGCTCCATCCCCTGGACCTCCCCCACCAGCTCCCACTCCGACGACCCCCCAGCCCGCTCCCACTCCCGCTCCGACGACCCCCCCTCTGCTCCGACGAGCCCTCCCCCCGCTCCCGCTCCCGCTCCGACAACTCCTCCCCCCCCCCAGCTCCGGCTTCCCCCAGTCACCTACCTTGCTGGGGGCGGACCCCGCCCGAAGTCTTGGGCCCGGCTTCTTCACGTCAGCCGGGCCCGTTCAGCCTTCTCCCTCTCCTCTCCCCCTCCCCTCCCCTCCCTCTCCTCTTCCCCTCCCCTCCCTCCCTCCCTTTCCTCTCCTCTCCTCTCCCCCTCCCTCCCTCCCTCTCCTTTCTCCCTCCCTCTCCTCTCCCCCATCCCTCCCTCTCCTCTCTCCCCCTACCCCGCTGTCAGAAACACATAGACACTGACGGACAGAGAGACACTGACACTGACAGACAGAGAGTGAGAGAGAGATACACAGACAGACAGAGAGAGAGAGACCCACACACTGGGGGGTGGGCAGGCCGTCCCAGCATGCTGTTGGAGGGCTCCTGGTGCTGCAGTCAGTGAGTAGAATTTTTTTTATTTATTGATTTTTTTATTTTTTTTATTTTTTATTAATTTTTTTTTGATTTATTGGTTGATTTATTGGTGTATTTATCATTTATTATTGATGATGGCTCTTTATTTGTAAAATTGAAGTGTTTAATGTTTGTAAACTTCCCTTTAAATCCCTCCTCCCCCATTCCCTACGTCTAATTTGTAACCTACGCCTGATTTGTAAAGTGTAGGCAAGATTTTTTCGAGCGTACAAAAATCTTCACTTACTCCATTCTAAGTTAGTTTGGAGTATGTTTTCACTGCTTAAACTTTGAAAACAGGTGTAAGTGGCCAGACACGCCCCCTTTTGAAAAAAAAATTCTGTTCCAAAGTGAAACTGTTCTAACTGACTAGAACTGGAGCAAACTAAATGCCGAGAATTGCAATTTCTAAGATACTCCATTCTAAACCAGTTGCTCCAAAAAAACAGGAGCAACTCAGGTTGAAACTTGGGCCAATAAATGCTGGTGCTACAGTCTGCTCCATATATCTGTAATGATGTAGATAAATAAATGTCCCAGTGAAACAGCAACTAGGCAGAAAACAATGTAAATAGGAGAGAAAAATAACAAGGTTATTCCTGGAGACTTTCAGTCCCAGAACTAAAATAAGTATAAACATAGCTTGTTGAATTTCCATTGCCTAAAATTGTTCTTTGGCATGTATTTGAAATGTTCTGTCAGAAAAATGCAAAGAATTATGTGCCTATTTTTGAATTCGTAGGCATTATGCCATTCTTGGCAGTAACCCTGGTCATTTACGATTTAATTTAGAAACAACATCATTTTCTGATCAACTGTGGATTAGCTCATTGCCAAAACATAAGCATCCGGTAGTAAGTTGATTGAAATTATGTAAATTTAGCTCAACAGTCTTAAATCAACTACTTGATCTTTGTAAATGAGGCTCACTTAGAATACTCCTGTGGTAAGAAGGCAGGAATGGTGACTGCAGCCAGAGGCATGTTTTGGGAAACATGAACTCTATGTATTAATAAAACATTCATAAAAAAGGCTAGCTGGGTTCAACCAATTCAGTGCCAAATTCTAGTGGGCGCCATAGATATAGGCCTTCAAGCTATTAGCATGCTTTCTGTGAGAATAGCAAAGACTGCCAAAAATACATGGACAACTTCAAAATGATGGCAGAGTGAGAGTGGCCATAGCAAGATGTCTGCCTGCAAAGGTAAGGGACAAGTATATCACTGTACAGTACTTACATGGACTGAGAAAAGTTAGACTCGAGGATGAAAATGATGAGGTTAAAACAAAGAGGATGAAAAATGATGGAGACACAGCATTTCCTCTGCATAAATGCAATTCTTAGCTAAAAGCACAGAAACAACATCTGAATGGCAAAAGGATATTATCATTACTGAAGGATTCACAGGGTCATATCATCAACCCGGAAACTTGATGCACAAAAAGGAAATCTACTGCCACTGAGGAGGACTTGTCCCCTCGAGGCCCTCGACTCAACATCTACACGTAAGAGCCAAGGAGTGTCCCAGGGTTTCAGAACATTGAAATATACTTGAAGCTGCTCAGACAGGCTCCCACCAGTTGGCATGGTGTCGTGCATTGTGCAGTCCAAGCTGAAAGAACAAAGTCGATTCTGTGGTCAGTTTGCTCATCGCAATGGTTGACAATCAATAATCCTGAGGGATGCTAGAATTCAGTGTTCTAGTAAGACACTTGAAGTCCAGCTTGGTAAGATTGTTGGAGCAGCCTCGAGTGCCATTGTGGATGAGGAATTACTTTACTCCATGTTTGAACCTCTCCAGTCAGGTTTCTGTCCCTTCCACAGTACTGAAACGGCCCTAATCAAAGTCACAAATGACATCCTATGTGATTGTGGTGCATAGCATTTCTTCCTCATTCTTCTCGACCTGTCTGCAGCCTTTGACGTGGTTGACCACTCCATCCTCCTCCAACGCCTTTACTCCATTGCCCAGCTGGGTGGGACTGCCCTCAGCTGGTTTCATTCTTATCTATGTCATCGCCAGAGAATCCACTGCAATGGCTTCTCCTCCTGCTCCTGCACCAGTACCTCTGGAGTCTCCCAAGGATCTATCCTGGCCATATAGTGACACCAGTATTTCCAACCAGAATGGAGATGATTGGGTAATTGCCCCGTCAATTAGTGCTGCAGGTAGTGGGATTCATTTTACACGCATAATTTGTATTGTGTAATTATCCTCCACTAACAACATTTTGCTGGATAAATCATCCTGCCGTGATCGTGAGTCGTTGCTGTAGTTCATAGAGACTCTTTTTTTTAAAAAATATACTTTTTGTTGAGAAAGTAGACCGTTTGCTGTAAGTTCTGCCATAAGTTCCATTCCTCCTCCAACCAATTGGCTGACACAGCAGTGCCAATGGACACTTTGATCGATCATTGGCCTCCTATTTCTCATCTACCTGCGACCCCTCGGTGACATCATCTGAAAACACGTCAGATTCCACATGTATGCTGATGACACGCACTTCACCTCACAATACCACCACCTCTCTCGCCCCCTCCACTGCCTCTGATTTGTCACACCATTTGTTAGACATCCAGTACTGGATGAGACAAAATTTCCTCCAATTAAATGTTTGAGAAAACCGAAGCCATTGTCTTCGGCCCCCGCCATAAACTCTGTTCCCAAGCCACTGATTCCATCCCTCTCTCTGGGCACTGTCTCAGGCTGAACTGGACTTGTCACAACCTCTGCATCCTATTTGACTCTGAGCTGAGGTCCGATCCCATATCCTTCCGATCGCCAAGACGACCTACTTCCACATCTAGTATCGTCCGTCTCTGCCCTTGCCACAGCCCATCTGCTGCTGAAACCTTCGTCTATGCTTTGTTAGACCCAAGTATCCCAATGCTCTCCTGGCTGTTCTCCCATGTTTCACCCTCCGTAAACTTGAGCTCACCAAAAGCTCTGCTACCTGTGTCCTAACTCGCACCAAGTCCCGTTCACCCATCACCTCTTTGCTCACTGACCTACATTGGCTCCTGGTCCAGCAATACTTTGAATTTAAAATTCTCATCCTTGTGTTGAAATCCCTCCATGGCCTTTCCCCTCCTTAACCTCCTACAGCTCCACAATCCTGAGAACTCCGCATTCCTCCAATTCTGGCATCTTGTGCATGCGTGATATCCTTCGTCCTACTATTGGTGTCTGTGTCTTCAGCTGCCTAGGTTCTAAGTTCTGCAATTCCCTCCCTAAACCTCTCTACCTCTCCCTCCATCTTCAAGATGCTCCTTAAAACCTACCTCTTTGACCAAACTTTTTGGTCACCTGGCCTAATATCTCATTCTGCGGCTCGGTGTCAAATTTTGTCTGGTAATACGCTTTGGGACGTTTTACTGTGTTAAAAGCCCTGCATCAATGTGAGTTGCTGTGATTGAGATGACAATTCCAGTGGATCCCGGTATCTTATTTCAATTTATTTTTCTAACCAAATTTTAAATACAGTAACATTTAGTTGATGAGAAACATTGCTCATTTATCCTTTAAATATTAACTATTTATTTAAAAGCAAGCTTTGTTTGTTCGTCACTTGAATCCAGTAACTTTGCCCCTTCACATGGAGTCAATTACTATCTTCAAAAAAAACATCGAAGCATTTTGTGAGGTGACCATGTCATTTCAAATCTCTTTCAATTTCATACGTGTTTGGCAGACTGCTCACTTTAATCATCTAGGCCAGTAAAATCATAAATACAATCGCATTTCACAGTATTTGCAATAACATATTTTGAAAGATCCACTCCACTGTTATTTAATGCAATTGCTTTGTACTTTTTACATGTACCATACATAGCACTAAAGTTGTGGAGAAACATTTGGCTGTGCTAATGTAAATTAGAACAATCATATACTTAGCAATTTCACAGTGATTTAGTATAGCTAAAAAAATAAATTTGGAAAATGTAATGTATGCACCTATAAGTATGCTCACAGGTTTGTAGAGCTGTTACATTGTGAGTGGCTTAGCCAATCATGTGATGTTCACAAGACTCAATAAAACCCCAGTCAGTTGGGTCTAGGTCATCCACAATGAGGTATGCAGTTGTGAGCCTAGTGGATGAACTGATAATGTGTAGTGTGATTATTAAACCTTTGTTAATAAACCAACTAGTTCTTAATAGCAATGTGTTGCTATGAATTCTCAAGCAAGAACCCATGATCCAAATACATTACAGAAAACTTTTAAATTAAGTTAGTGGGAGGGAATACTTCAAATTATAATTATAGGGCTTATGGAGTAATAAATTCAAAAATCAGAAAATGGCAATTTGGATGATTCAAGTGAGATGAACACCTCAATAATTGGCTCAAACAGTGCTTTTGTTCATGAATGTTAATCCTTTGTTGCTGTCTTAAATCCAAGACAGATAATGGGGCATGGCAGTAAAAGTAACCATCCCAGCAAAATGACCATTTTCCCTTCAGCAATGAACAGGTGGTTAACATTACACACACCAGAAAATTACCCTCTGTCTTTCAGTTTAATCTGTTGAAGCAAACATTAGAGTTCACTATTATATACAAAGTAAATATGGAGGAGGTGGGACCTGTACTGGCTGGATAGGTTGCACCTCAATAGGGCCGGAACCAATATCCTCGCGGGGAGGTTTGCTAGTGCTGTTGGGGGAGGGTTGATGTCTGCTTGCAGTGGACCATCTCACTGGAGAGATTTGTGGCAGAACCAGAGAGACCTACAGAGTGACCCCATGCAGTTTACCAAGAGCCAACATCAATCAAGATAATAATTGTCCAGCAAAAACTTTTGCTGTGCCTGGTGCGTCTACCCAGTTAGCAGCAGTACTATGACTGGAAAATATCACCACTTCTGCTTTCTTCATGTCAAATCCCTCTATCTGTTCTTCTTGCACAGATCTTGCTGGGGTGTGATACGTCCTTACTACACAGTATAAATGCACATGAGGCCCATGCTTGAGAGGTCAGTCTGTGACCTATCCTTTATTCCATAGCACTCAAGTGATGGAAGTGGGTGGAGCTTCCCCTTTTATACCTGAAGGTCCAGGTTAGGAGTGTCTCCCACAAGTTCACCATCTAGTGGTCATTGTTCTCACAGTGTACAACTTAGGTCAGATTATACATGGGTTACAATGCTGGTTGAATACATGATATCACCTCCCCCCCCAAAGTCTTATTGGGATCACAGGTTGAGTCTCTCTGGTGGTTTACGCTCTCTTGTAGAGCGCCTGAGTTGGGGCTCCGGTTGTTGGGCGCTGGCTTGAGTGTCTGCTGTTTGCGGTGCCTCAGGCCTGTCCGGACTGCCCACAGTGACTGGGCTCTCCTCCCTTTGGTTCCGGTGTTCGGTCACCTGTGGAGGAGTGAACTCTATCTTGTGTTCTTCCTCTGCTTCTTCTATGGGGTTGCTGAACCTCCTTTTTGTTTGATCCACATGTTTGCGGCAGATTTGTCCATTGGTAAGTTTAACTACCAGAATCCTATTTCCCTCTTTGGCAACCACAGTGCCTGCGAGCCATTTGGGCCCTGCAGCGTAGTTGAGGACAAAAACAGGGTCATTTACATCAATACATCGCGCCCTCGCATTCCTGTCATGGTAGTCATATTGTGGCTGGCGCCTACTCTCGACAATTTCTTTCATGGTAGGGTGTATAACGGATAGCCGGGTTTTGAGCGTCCTTTTCATTAGCAGCTCTGCGGGTGGAACCCCTGTGAGCGAGTGTGGTCGGGATCTGTAGGCCAACAGGAGGCGTGATAAGCGGCATTGTAGGGAACCCCCTTGGATTCTGAGCATCCCCGGTTTGATTATCTGCACTGCTCGTTCTGTCTGGCTGTTTGAGGCCGGCTTGAACGGTGCCGTTCTGACATGGTTAATTCCATTGCCTGCCTGGAATTCAATGCTTGTGAAGCACGGGCCATTGTCGCTGACCAAGACGTCCGGTAGACCGTGGGCGGCGAACATTGCCTGTAGACTTTCTACTGTGGCAGAGGATGTGCTTGAATTTAAAATGTCACACTCGATCCATTTGGAGTAGGCGTCTACTACAACCAAAAACATTTTTCCCATGAAAGGACCTGCGTAGTCCACATGGATGCGTGACCAAGGCTTGGCGGGCCATGGCCAGGGGCTAAGGGGGGCTTCCCTGGGCGCATTGCCCAGCTGGGCACACGTGTTGCACCTGCGAACACAAAGTTCCAGATCTGCGTCTATCCCTGGCCACCAAACGTGTGACCTGGCAATTGCCTTCATCATGACAATGCCCGGGTGCTCCTTGTGGAGTTCTCTGATGAACACCTCTCTGCCCATCTGGAGCATGACTAATCGGTTTACCCACAGTAGGCAATCAGCCTGAATCGAGAGTTCATCCCTGCGCCTGTGAAATGGTTTAAATTCCTCAGGGCATGCCCTGTACGTGGCTGCCCAGTCCCCATTCAGGACACATTTCTTGACTAGAGACAATAGCGGGTCTCTATTTGTCCAGACTTTAATCTGACGGGCTGTCACGGGTGAGCCTTCACTTCCGAAAGCTTCAACAGCCATGACCCTCTCAGCAGCATGCTCGGTAGCCCCCTCAGTGGTGGCTCGTCGGAGCCTGCTGAGTACATTGGCATAGTTTTCAGTGCCCGGTCTGTGCCGAATTGTATAGTCGTAGGCGGCTAACGTGAGTGCCCACCTCTGTATGCGGGCCGATGCATTTGCATTTATGGCCTTGTTGTCGGCCAAAAGGGACGTTAGGGGTTTGTGATCTGTCTCCAGCTCAAATTTCCTGCCAAACAGGTACTGGTGCATTTTCTTTACAGCATATACACATGTGAGCGCCTCCTTTTCTACCATCCCGTAGCCCCTTTCTGCCTGGGACAGACTTCTGGAGGCATAAGCTACCGGCTGTAACTGACCCTTGGCATTGATATGCTGCAACACACACCCGACACCATAGAACGACGCATCGCATGTTAACACAAGTTTCTTACATGGGTCATATAGCGTTAACAGATTGTTGGAACATAACAAATTGCATGCTCTATTAAAAGCCCTTTCCTGGCTGTCCCCCCAGACCCATTCGCGACCTTTGCGTAGGAGCACGTGTAGCAGCTCTAGCAGCGTGCTCAATTTGGAAAGAAAGTTACCAAAATAGTTCAGGAGCCCCAGGAACGAACGCAGCTCCGTCGTGTTACGGGGTCTGGTGCTCTCTGGATCGCTTCCGTCTTGGACGCAGTAGGACTGATCCCGTCTGCTGCTATCCTCATTCCCAGGAATTCTACCTCTGGAGCTAGGAAGACGCACTTCGCCTTTTTCAGTCGCAGCCCTACCCGGTCCAGTCTGCGTAGCACCTCCTCCAGGTTGTGGAGGTGTTCTTCAGTATTGTAACCCGTAATGAGGATGTCGTCCTGAAAAACCACCATCCCTGGAATCGACTTGAGGAGGCCTTCCATATTTCGTTGGAAGATCGCGGCGGCCGAGCGAATCCCGAACGGACATCTGTTGTACTCAAACAACCCCTTGTGTGTCGTGATGGTGGTCAGCTTCTTTGACTCACTTGCCAGCTCCTGGGTCATGTAAGCTGAGGTCAGGTCCAATTTTGAAAAAAGTTTACCACCGGATAGCGTCGCAAAGAGGTCCTCCGCTCTCGGTAGCGGGTACTGGTCTTGGAGTGACACCCGATTGATGGTGGCCTTGTAATCGCCACATATCCTGACCGACCCATCTGCCTTGAGCACCGGCACAGTCGGGCTCGCCCAGTCACTGAATTCGACTGGCGGGATGATGCCTTACCTCAAGCAGGCGGTCCAATTCGCCTTCTATCTTTTCCCGCATCATGTACGGCACCGCTCTGGCCTTGTGGTGTACTGGCCTGGCGTCCGGGTTTATGTGAATCACTACCTTGGCCCCCATGAAAGTACCAATGCCGGATTGAAATAATGAGTCAAATGTGTCCAGGATCTGTGAGCATGATACTCGTTCCACAGAGGAAATTGCATTGACATCGCCCCATTTCCAGTTCATGACAGCAAGCCAACTCCTCCCCAGTAGTGCGGGACCGTCCCCCGGGACAACCCAGAGTGGCAACCTGTTCTCCGAATCTTTGTGGGTCACGACTACCGTGGCGCTGCCTAGCACCGGAATGATCTGCTTTGTGTAAGTCTGTAGCTGTGCGTCAATCGCCGATAATTTTGGCCTCCTGGCCTTGGACGCCCACAACTTTTCGAACTGTTTGATACCCATCAGGGACTGGCTGGCCCCCGTGTCTAGCTCCATTGATACTGGGATGCCATTGAGGAGCACTTTCATCATTATCGGTGGCGTCCTGGTGTATGAACTGTATAAGTGGTCCACATGAACTCGCTGAACTTCAGCTTCCAGCGATTTCCCCCAGCGTTCATTTCTGCAGGTATTTTGCTCATCTCTGCAAACTCTGGCTGAGTGTGTGCCTCCACGCCTCCAACATGAGCTGCTGTTTGAAACAAAAGGTTCCTTGCCAGTCGATCGTCCCTGACTACCCCTGTTATTGTCTTTGAGTGTACCATTAACAGGTGTTGATGGCCCCATTACTGGCCGCATTGTCCCTTGCAATGGCGTGAATCGCCGTTCAGCTTGCCATTGTCTCTGTCGAACTCCCCCTCTGGGTTCGACTACATGTTGCCCTCGTCTGCCTGGAGAACTGTGTGCTGCTTTAACAATGTTGAATCTCTGTCCCAACCATTCCTTAACACAGTACCTCTCGTCTGTTCTGCTAGCGGCTATGCTCGCGTGGTTTAAATCCCAGTTTCTCGTCACCATTGATACGTCCTTACTATACAGTATAAATGCACACGAGGCCTATGCTTGAGAGGTGGTCAGTCTGTGACCTATCCTTTATTCCATAGCACTCAAGTGGTGGAGCTTCCCCTTTTATCTCTGAAGGTCCAGGTTAGGAGTGTCTCCCACAAGTTCACCACCTAGTGGTCATTGTTCGCACAGTGTACAACTTAGGTCAGATTATACATGGGTTACAATGCTGGTTGAATACATGATAGGGTGTGCATCTCCTGTGGCCAGGTGTACAACCTGCTCGGCTGCTGCTCAAAAGATGCGCATGGTTTGCCCAATAGTAACTTGTTGCCAGACGTCTGGCCTCTGGCGTGTCCTTATAACAGCACATGGTGCAGGCTGGGAGGAGTTGCTGAATCCAACACTATAAGTGAGCGGGATTTGCTTAAGCAATGGATACAGTCATTAACATGGTATACTTTAGTGGTTATGGCATTTCAGCTCCACTAACCTGTTATGATCTGAACCTCCTGCAAAACAACACCCATAATTATGTCATTCTTCATTTTTTAAACAACAAAATTCAGTGAAATAGACAAAAATAAATAAAAAGATGGTAAATTCAAGGATTCTTAACTTTCAATGTTAAAAAAGCAGTTTAGTGAGACTCTAGGTTAAGGATCAAAACAGAGTAGGCCAACATTCTAGTTAATGGTTAACGCAGTCACTGGGCTTAGGGTCTTGCCTGGAAAAGTTTTATGTTTTCATTGAAGTTTTTTCTGTATTTTACATTCTTTTACTGGTCTGGTATAGAACATTTTCAGAGCAGTGCTTAGAGTGAATTGGATTTAGTCATTTAGAAAATTTGAGAGTAAATCAATGAGTGTGGCAGGGAGGATTCACATGTCCTGTTCAATCTTGCAGTAAGTTATTTTGCTGATGCAACAGTATCATATGAGAGAGAAATGTGGAATAAGAATTGGGGGGGAACGCAGACATCCACATTTCTCTCTCTGGGTAATTTCAGAGGTGAGAAGCTCTAACTGATACTTGACAGGAACAGTCACACAGATAAGGGGCATCCGAGTGCAGTTATTTCAAGCCTTGTTGCGCAGTTATGACCCACATGGCTCCCAAACCCAGACAATCTGGCCCACAAAACAAAACACCTCCGCAGGTTGGGCTATAAAAGAGCTGGAGCAGCGTACCACTACAACTTCCAGTGCGAGCCGTTCCAAGTGTGCGACGATTTTGAGGTGGGCGACTGGGTGACGTCATCAAAACACAGGTCGCCATTTGGAGCGTGGGCAGGAACATAGAAACATAGAAAATAGGTGCAGGAGTAGGCCATTTGTCCCTTCGAGCCTGCACCACCATTCAATATGATCTTGGCTGATCATTTTTTCAACTTCAGTACCCCATTCCTGCTTTCTCTCCATACCTCTTGATCCCTTTAGCCGTAAGGGCCACATCTAACTCCCTTTTGAATATATCTAACGAACTGGCCTCAACAACTTTCTGTGGTAGAGAATTCCACAGGTTCACAATTCTCTGAGTGAAGAAGTTTCTCCTCATCTCGGTCCTAAATGGCTTACCCCTTATCCTTACACTGTGACCCCTGGTTCTGGACTTCCCCAACATTGGGAACATTCTTCCTGCATCTAACCTGTCCAATCCCATCAGAATTTTATATGTTTCTATGAGATCCCCTCTCATTTTTCTAAATTTCTGTGACTATAAGTCTAGTCGATCCTAGTCGAATCAGTCTGGTGAACCTTCGCTGCATTCCCTCAATAGCAAGAATGTCCTTCCTCAGATTAGGAGACCAAAACTGTGCACGATATTCAAGGTGTGGCCTCACCAAGGCCCTGTGCAACTGCAATAAGACCTCCCTGCCCCTATACTCAAATCCTCTGGCTATGAAGGCCAACATGCCATTTGCCTTCTTCACCGCCTGCTGTACCTGCATGCCAACTTTCAATGACTGATGTACTATGACACCCAGGTTTCGTTGCACCTCCCCTTTTACTAATCTGTCACCATTCAGGTAATATTCTGCCTTCCTGTTTTTGCCATCAAAGTGGATAACCTCACATTCATCTACATTATACCACATCTGCCATGCATTTGCCCACTCACCTAACCTGTCCAAGTCACCCTGCAGCCTCTTAGCACCTCCTCACAGCTCACACTGCCACCCAGCTTAGTGTCATCTGCAAACTTGAAGATATTACATTCAATTCCTTCGTCTAAATCATTAATATATATTGTAAATAGCTGGGGTCCCAGCACTGAACTTTGCGGTACCACACTAATCACTGCCTGCCATTCTGAAAAAGACCCGTTTATTCCTACTCTTTGCTTCCTGTCTGCCAACCTGTTCTCTATCCACGTCAATACATTACTCCCAATACCATGTGCTTTAATTTTGCACACTAATCTCTTGTGTGGGACCTTGTCAAAAGTCATTTGAAAGTCTAAATACACCACATCCACTGGTTCTCCCTTGTCCACTCTACTAGTTACATCCTCAAAAAATTCTAGAAGATTTGTCAAGCATGATTTCCCTTTCATAAATCCATGCAGACTTGGACCGATCCTGTCACTGCTTTCCAAATGCGTTGCTATTAACATCTTTAATAATTGATTCCAACATTTTCCCCACTATCGATGTCAGGCTAACCGGTTTATAATTCCCCGTTTTCTCTCTCCCTCCTTTTTAAAAAAACATCAGTTGGGCTCAGGTACAGCGGAGGAGCGGGAAGGTTGGGGCGGATGAGCGGCGAGAGATCGTGGCGGAGGTGTGGCAAATGAGGGTACGGCCCAGAAGAGCCGAGGGCCCAGGGGAAGCATGGGCCTGCCCACACTGCGAAATGTGTGCGCACTAGGTCCGTGCAGCAGAGCAGGTCTCCAGTCGTTAAAAAAATCCATACACAGCCATCTTCCACCCCCTCAATTGGAGTTCAGGACTGGAATATCAGGTCCTTCATTGAAACATCCGTGAACTCATCCCTTTTGGTGTGGAAGCAAGTCATCCTCGTTCGAGGAACTGCCTATGATGATGAAATTAATTTGGCAGGGGGATGGACACTAGGATGTAGCATTAGAAAGGGTAAATATAGTGCTCAAAAAACTGGGAAAAGTTCAGAGCACTAAAGTAAGAAATAGTAAGGTATTAGGTGGGGTCCAACTAAGAGAGAACACGGGATGGTCTAAGATGGGTTTACAGTGTATGTATGTGAACGCACGAAGCGTAGTAAACAAGGTAAGTGAGATACAGGTACAAATAGCACATGGGAATACGATGCTGTGGCAATTACTGAGACCTGGTTCACAAAAGGGCAGGATTGGGTATTAAATAGTCCTGGTTATAAGATGTTCAGGAAAGATAGGGAAGGAAAGATAGGAGATGCTGTGGCAGTATTGGTTAAGGAGAATGTTACAGTGCTGGAAAGGGAGGATGTCCTGGAGGGCTCAAGAACAGAATCTATATGACTAGAGTTAAGAAATAATAGAGGGGCCATTACACTACTAGGTGTATTTTATAGGCCACCAAATAGTGGGAAAGAGATGGAGGAACAAATTTGCAGAGAAATTACAGAGAGGTGCAAGAACTATAGAGTAGTAATAATGAGGGACTTCAACTATCCTAATATGGACTGGGATTGTAATAGTGTAAAGGGTAGAGAAGGGGAAGAATTTCTGAAGTAGGTTCAGGAAAACTTTCTTGATCAGTATGTTTCCGGTCCGACGAGGAAGGAGGCATTGCTGGATCTGGTTCTGGGCCTGGTCGAGACCATAAAGGAAATTCTGTGTGTGGAGGTGGAAGACGTGGGTAGGATTCCTAATGAATACTTTGCATCCGTTTTCACAAAAGAGAGAGACGATGCAGACTTTGCAATGAGGAAGGAGGAGTGTGAAATATTAGACGAGATCAATATAGTGAGAGGGGAAGTATTAAGGGGCTTAGCAGCTTTGAAAATGGATAAATCCCCAGGCCCGGATGAAATGTATCCCAAGCTGTTAAGAGAAGTAAAAGAGGAAATAGCAAAGGCTCTGACCATCATTTTCTAGTTCTCACTGGCTACAGGTGCAGTGACAGAGGAATGGAGGAATGCTAATGTTGTAACTATGTTTAAAAGGGAGAAAGGGATAGACCGATTAATTACAGGCCAGTCAGCCTAACTTCAGTGGTGGAAAAATAATTGGAAAAAGTCCTGAGGGACAGGATAAATCTTCATTTGGAAAGACATGGATTAATCAAGGATAGTCAGCACGGATGTGTCAAGGGAAGGTAGTGTCCGACTAACTTGATTGAATTTTGAGGAGTTAACCAGGAGGGTCGATGAGGGCAGTGCATATGATGGATTTTAGAAAAGTTTTTGATAAAGTCCCACATGGCAGACTGGTCATGAAAGTAAAAGCCCATGAGACCCAAGGCAAAGTGGCAAGTTTGATCCAAAATTGGCTCAGAGGCAGGAGGCAAAGGGTTGATGGGTGTTTTTGTGACTGGAAGGCTGTTTCCAGTGGTGGTCCGCAGGGCTCAATGCTGGGTCCCTTGCTTTTTGTGGTAGATATCAATGACTTGGACTTGAATGTTGTGGGTATGATGAAGAAGTTTGCAGATGACACTAAAATAGGCTGTGTGGTTGATAATGAAGAAGAAAGCTGCGGACTGCAGGGAGATATCAATGCACTGGTCAGGTGGGCAGAATAGTGGCAAATGGGATTCAATCTGGATAAATGTGAGGTAATGCATTTGGGGAGATCTAACACGGCAAGGCACATTAAATGATATGACACTGAAAAGTGTAGTGGAACAAAGGCACCTTGGAATGCAGGTCCACAGATCAATGAAGGTAGCAGGCCAGGTAGATAAGGTGGTTAAGAAGGCATATGGAACACAAGAGCAAGGAGGTTATGCTTATACTGTATAAAACACTGCTTAGGCTGCCAGCTGGAGTACTGCATGGAGTTCTGGTCACCACATTACAAGAAAGATGTGATTGCACTGGAAAGGGTGCAGAGGAGATTTACAAGAATGTTGCCTGGACTGGAGAACTTTGGCTATGAGGAAAGATTGGAGATGCTGGGTCTGTTTTCTTTGGAACTGAGGAGGCTAAGGGGAGATCTGATTGAGGTGTATAAAATTATGAGGGGCCTGGATAGAGTGGATAGAAAGGACCTGTTTCCCTTGGCAGAGGGGTCAACAATCAGGGGATATAGATTTAAAGTAATTGGGGGGAGGTTTAGAGGAGATACGAGGGGAAATTTCTTCACCCAGAGGGTGGTGGGCATTTGGAACTCACTGCCTGAAAGGGTGGTAGAGGCAGAAACCCTCACCACATATATGTGCACTTAAAGTGCCATAACCCACAGGGCTATGGACCAAGAGTTGGAAAGTGGGATTAGTATGGCGTGGACATGATGGGCCAAAATGGCCTCCTTCCGTGTTGTAAATTTCTATAATTCTATGATTCTACGAATGAGGTAGGGAAAGTGTCAGTAGGTAAACATTTAGGGATCAGTGATCATAGTATCATAAGGTTTAGACTAGCTATGGAAAAGGACAGGGAGCGATCTAGAGTAAAAATGTTTAACTGGGGGAAAGCCTATTTTCAGTGGGATGAGAATGGATCTGGCCCGGCTAAAGTGGAATCAAAGATTGGCAGGCAAAACTGTACTGGAACATAGGCTGCCATTAAAGTGGAAATAGTTTGGGTACAGTCAAGGTACATTCCTAAGATGGGGAAAAGTAGGGCAACTAAAGTCAGAGCTCCCTGGATGACGAAACAGAGAGAGAATATGTTGAAGCTCAAAAAGAGCCCGCATAACAGATGTCTGGTTGCAAATATATCTGAGAATCAGGCTATATATAGAAAGGTCAGAGGAAAAGTGAAAAACAAAATAAGAGGGGCAAAGATAGGGTATGAGAATAGAATGGCAGCTAACATAAAAGGTAATTGCAAGGGGGATAGAGTATAAAAGCAGAGAAGTCCTGCTACAACTGTACAGGGTATTGGTGAGGCCACACAGTGTACAGTTTTGGTCTCCGTATTTAAGAAAGGATATACTTGCATTGGAGGCTGATCAGAGAAGGTTCACTAGGTTGATTCCGGAGATGAGGGGCTTGATTTAGGTTGAATAGGTTGGGCCTATACTCATTGGAGTTCAGAAGAATGAGGGGTGATCTTATCGAAACATACAAGATAATGAGGGGGCTCGACAAGATGGATGCAGAGAGGATATTTCATAAACTAAAACTAGGGGACATAGTCTCAGAATAAGGGGCTGCCCATTTAAAACTGAGATGAGGAGGAATTTCTTCTCTCAGAGGGTTGTAAATCTGTGAAATTCTCTGCCTCAGAGAGCTGTGAAGGTTGGGTCATTGAATATATTTAAGGTGGAGATAGACAGATCTTTGAGCGATAAGCGAATAAAGGATTATGGGAAGCGGGCAGGGAAGTGGAGCTGAGTCCATGATCAGATCAGCCATGATCTTATTAAATGGTGGAGCAGGCCTACTCCTGCTCCTATTTCTTATGTTCTTATGTAATCCAAAAGTCTTCTATAGACATATAAATAGTAAAGGGTAGTAAGGGGAGGTGGGGGTGAGCGGCGATTAGGGACCAAAAAGGAGACCTATGCCTGGAGGCAGAGGTACTAAATGTGTACTTTGCATCTGTCATCACCAAGGAAGAGGATGCTGCCATAGTGAAGGAGGAGGTAATAGAGACACTTGATAGGATAAAAATTGATAAAGAGGTATTAGAAAGGCTGGTTGTACTTAAAGTAGATAAATCACCAGGAGCGGATGGGATGCATCCTAGGACGCTGATGCAATCAAGGACGGAAATCGTAGAGGTACTGGCCATAATATTCCAATCCTCCATAGATACGAGGGTAATGTCAGAGGACGGGATGTTACATCATTGTTCAAAAAAGGGTGTAAAGATAAACCCAGCAACTACAGGCCGATCAGTTTAACCTCGGTATTGGGGAAGCTTTTAGAAATAGTAATCAGGGACAAAATTAACAGTCACTTGGATAAGTGTAGATTAATTAAAGAACGCCAGCACGGATTTGTTAAAGGCAAATCGTATTTAACCAATTTAATAGAGTTTTTTGATGAGGTAACAGAGGGTTGATGAGGGTAATGCAGTTGACGTGGTGCACATGGATTTCCAAAAGGTGTTCGACAAAGTTCCACATAACACGCTTGCCAGCAAAATTGAATAAAAGGGACATGGGCAGCATGGATACAAAATTGGCTAAGTGACAGGAAACAGAGAGTAGTGGTGAACGGTTGTTTTCCAGACTGGAAGGTAGGTATACAGTGGTGTTCCCCAGGGATTGGTACAAGGACCACTGCTTTTCTTGATATATATTAATGACTTGGATGTGGGTGTACAGGGCAAAATTTCAAAATTTGCAGATGACACAAACTTAGAAGTATAGTGAATAGTGAGGAGGAGTGTGAAAGACTTCAGGAAGACAGACAGGCTGGTGGAATGGGCAGACACGTGGCAGATGAAATTTAACGCAGAAAAGTGTGAAGTGATGCCTTTTGGTAGAAAAAATGAGGAGAGGACATATAAACTAAATGATACAATCCTAAAGGGGGTGCACGAACAGAGAGGCCTGGGGGTTTGTGCGCATAAATCGTTGACGGTAGCAGTTCAGGTTGAGAAAGCAGTTAAAAAGGCTTACAGGATCTTGGGCTTCCAAGAATTGAGGTATAGAGTACAAAAGCGTGGAAATGATGATGAACCTGTATAAAACACTGGTTAGGCCCCAGCTGGAGTACTATATCCAATTCTGGGCACCACACTTTAGGAAGGATGTGAAGATCTTAGATAAAGTGCAGCAAAGATTTATGAGAATGATTCCCCAAGAATGCTGGACTTCAGTTATATTGATAGACTGGAGAAGCTGGGGTTGTTCTCCTTGGAGCAGAGATGGTTGGATAGAGGTGCTCAAAATCATGAGGGGTCAGGACTGGGTAGATAGAGAGAAACTGTTCCCATTGGCAGAGGAGTCGAGAACCAGAGGACACAGATTTAAGGTTATTGGCAAAAGAACCAAAGGCGACGTAAGAAAAAACGTTTTTACACAGCGAGTGGTTACGATCTGAAATGCACTGCCTGAAAGGGTGGTGGAGGCAGACTCAATGTTATCTTTCAAAAGGGAATTGAATAAGGATCTGAAGGAAAACAAAATAGCAGGGCTACGGGGAAAGGACGGGGGAGTGGGACTAGCTGACAATCGGCATAGCTCGACGGGCCGAATGGCCTTCTTCCGTGCTGTAACCATTCTATGATTCTATGAAATATAGCGTCATTGGTACAAAAATTCAAATTTGAAAGTGTAAATCTAAATAAGCCCAGAAGTGAAGAACTGAAAGAGGTTTCAGTGAAAATGCTAGACTGCAGGATTTTGAGAATCCTGAGAACGAGACACAAAGGATTTATCCCATGGGTTATTTTGTAGTCCAGAAGAGGTGGAATAATTCAAGAACAGCAGTATCTTTGGAGGCAGGATTTCAAGAGTGATAGTTTTGGAATGCAAGAGGAATACCAAGAATACCATCCAGATGTTCAAAGATAATCTCAAATCCCATCGCTATCGGAAGATAGAAAAGGCTTTTGATAAGTAAACGTAAGGTCTCTTTAAAGTCTGCTGCTTAAGATACCACCCAAGTAAATCAACAGACAACAAACCCAGGGCACTTCCTCAGGGCAGTGTTCTTGGCCCAACCATCTTCAGCTGCTTCATCAATGACCTTCCCTCCATCAGTGTCTCACCTCCTGACTCTCCAAAGCCTTTACACCATCTACAAGGCCCAAGTCAGGAATGTGATGGAATATTCTCCACTTGCCTGGTTGAGTGCGGCTCCAACAACACTTAATTAGGTCGACACCATCCAGGACAAAAGCAGCCCGTTTGATCGGCACCCAATCCACCACCTTAAATATTCACTCTCTCCACCACCGGCATACCGTGGCTGCAGTGTGTACCATCTACAGATGTACTGCAGGAACTCACCAAGGCTTCTTCGATAGCACCTCCCAAACCCGTGACCTCTACCACCTAGAAGGACAAGGGCAGCAGGCGCATGTCAACACCATCACCTCCACTTTCCAATCCAAGTTACACACCATCCTGACTTGGAAATATATCGCTGTTCCTTCATCGTCGCTGGGTCAAAATCCTGGAACTCCCTCCCTAAAAGCACTATGGGAGTATCTACACCACACAGACTGTTGCGATTGAAGAAACATAGAAAATAGGTGCAGGAGTAGGCTATTTGGCTCTTCGAGCCTGCACCACCATTCAACAAGATCATGGCTGATCATTCACCTCAGTACCCTTTTCCCGCTTTCTCTCCATACCCGTTGATCCCTTTAGCTGTAAGGGCCATATCTAACGCCCTCTTGAATATATCCAATGAACTGGCATCAACAACTCACTGCGGTAGAGAATTCCACAGGTCAACAACTCTCAGTGATGAAGTTTCTCCTCATCTCAGTCCTAAATGGCTTACCCCTTATCCTTAGACCGTGTCCCCTGGTTCTAGACTTCCCCAACATTGGGAACATTCTTCCTGCATCTAACCTGTCCAGTCCCGTCAGAATTTTATATGTTTCTATGAGATCCCCTCTCATCCTTCTAAACTCCAGTGAAAACAGGCCCAGTCAATCAAGTCTCTCCTCATATGTCAGTCCATCCATTCCCATCCCGGGAATCAGTCTGGTGAACCTTCGCTGCTCTCCCTCAATAGCAAGAACGCCCTTCCTCAGATTAGACGACCAAAACTGAACACAATATTCCAGGTGAGGCCTCACCAAGCCCTGTACAACTGCAGTAAGACCTCCCTGCTTCTATACTCAAATCCCCTAGCTATGAAGGCCAACATACCATTTGCCTTTTTCACCGCCTGCTGTACCTGCATGCCAACTTTCAATGACTGATGTACCATGACACCCAGGTCTCGTTGCACCTCCCCTTTTCCTAATCTGCCACCATTCAGATAATATTCTGCCTTCGTGTTTTTGCCCCTAAAGTGGATAACCTCACATTTATCCACATTGTACTGCATCTGCCATGCATTTGCCCACTCACCTAACCTGTCCAAGTCACCCTGCAGCCACTTAGCATCCTCCTTACAGCTCACACCGCCACCCAGTTTAGTGTCAGCTGCAAACTTGGAGATAGTATACTCAATTCCTTCGTCCAAATAATTAATATATATTGTTAATAGCTGGGGTCCCAGCACTGAGCCCTGCGGCACTCCACTAGTCACTGCCTGCCATTCTGAAGAGGACCCGTTTATCCCGATTCTCTGCTTCCTGTCTGCCAACCAGTTCTCTATCCATGTCAGTACATTACCCCCAATACCATGTGCTTTAATTTTGCACACCAATCTCTTGTGTGGGACCTTGTCAAAAGCAAACAATTAGGAAAGAAAATGTTATGATAGCGTTTATTAGGATTGGAGTACAAGAGCAAGTAAGTCTTATTGTAATTATATAGGGCCTTGAGACCACACCTGGAGTACTGTGTACAGTTTTGACCTCCTTACCTAAGGAAGGTTATACTTGCCTTAGAGGGAGTGCAACAAAAGTTCACTGGACTGATCCCTGGGATGAGGGGATTGCCCTATGAGGAGAGATCGAGTAGTCTAGGCCTATATTCACTAGCATTTAGAACATTTTTACAGGGTTCGACAGTGCAGATGCTGGGAGTATGTTTCCCCTGGCTGGGGAGTCTAGAACTAGGGGTCACAGTTTTAGAATAAGGGGTCAGGCATTGGACTGAGATAAGGAGAAATTACTTCACCCAAAGGGTTGTGAATCTTTGGAATTCTCAACCCCAGAGGGCTATGGATGCTCGGTTGATGAGTATATTCAAGAAGGGATATGGGGATAGTGCAGGAAGGTGGAGTTGAGTTCGAAGATCAACCATGATCTTATTGAATGGTCGAACAGACTTGAAGGGCTAAATGGCCTACTCCTGATTCTATTTCTTGTTATGTAAAACACCATTGTTCGTGTCTGGATGCTATTGACAGTCCACAGATCATGACTAATCATTAGTAAATCCTGTCCTTTTGATGGTTTCAGAAAAAGCATTTGAAGTCCAGATGCATTCGGATGATGAAAATGGCTCCGTTGGCCAGGAAATCATTAAAAAAAATAATGCCCTTCCAACACTTTAGATGTATCCATTTTGTAAGGTTTCATCTCAATACATTAGTTCAATTACTTGAGCTTCAGCATGATCAAAATCCATCTGGGCTTTGTAGTGTCACAATAAAAGGAGCTAGACAAACTTTAAAAAAGGTACAAAAAAAAATTCAGGAAGGTTCCCAATTCAGATTGTTAGCCAGTGATTCCTGCTGGCAGATCTGTATGTGACACAGGATTGAAGTTAGCTCAGATTGATGGTTATGCCTTCTGCTGCCTAGGCCCTAAGCTCTGAAATTCCCTTCCTAAACCTCTCCACCTCCTTCAAACCTACCTCTTTGACCAAGCTTTTGGTCACCTGTCCTAATTTTTCCTTATGTGGCTCAGTATCAAATTTTTAAAAAATCTTATAATACTCCTGTGAAGCACCTTGGGACATTGCACTACATTAAAGGCGCTATATAAATTTTGTACAAGTTGTTGTTGTTGTTATGAATAAATAATTTGCCAACATTGTCTGTCTACCCTCCAGTGCTGGCCTGGGGAGGAGGGGGGGCTGAGATGTCAGCTTACCCACAGACACAAAATGATGGCCTAATAGCAAATAGGCCAGCATTTTTGGCCAGAGGCAAGTGAAACCTCTGTTCTTCCAATGGTAAACATGTCAGGTTCTTTATGCTGCAGGATTGTCTCAGGTGGCACAACTCTGAAGGAAAGAAATTGGTGGGGTTGAAGAACCATGAGATAGTCAAGCTCCTACCAGCTGGAGCTTGACTGATCCTAGACAGATCGGGAGCGAGGACATTTGCAGGATTTACGCATATCTTACCCGGCAAATGTCCTCAAAACTCTTGCGCCTGATAGAAGCAGGCACATAGCCTACTTTTACAGGCGTAAGAGTTTAAAAACATGATTAAAATAAAATAAAAAAAAACATGTTAAAACCCTGCCCACTCAGGTAATGTTATTTTAAACCCTAAACCTAACTTTTTTTTTAAATCGGCAATTTTTTTTTCTTTAAAAAACATTTATAACAATTTTAATTTCTATTAGTGTATTTATGTGAGGTGTTTTTTTAAATGTTTTATGTAGTGTGTGTGTGTGTGTGTGTGTTTTGGAGTTTTTCTTATTCATTGTAATAGGAGATTCGTAACTTATCTCCTATTACTTTTAATGAGAAAATACTTACCTGCGGTTGGGTGCCCAGGCCGTGACTCCTGCGGACATCCCAATGTGAACGCGCTGCGACGCACAGTCACAAGAGGCCTCCGGACTGGGATCTCAAGCGGGCGCAGCAGCTTAAGGCAAGTGCACATTTTGTGTCCTTTCTACAGTGGTTTGCCCGCGGGAAGACAGAGAGGAATTTCTGGGCCAGTGACTTGTTAAGCTTCTTCAGAGGACAGTTGCGTGCACCACGTTGGGGTGGGACTGCAGTCACATGTAGGTCAGACTGGGTAAGGAAGGCAGTTTTTTTTCCCCCTAAGGGACATTAGTGAATCAGTTGTTTTTTTTATGTCAAACTAACATCTTGATGGTCACTTTTAATGATAGCAGATTTTAACAAAAGTAACTGGGATTTTACCTGACATTCTCTGGATTACTAGTCCAGTATCATAACCACTAGACGATTTATATTCGCCATAAACCATCGTGAACTGCTATCGATTTTATTTGGTCTTCCTTGACTCATTTTCCTGACAATATAAGAATTAGGAGCCTGCTCCGCCATTCAATAAGATCACGGCTGACCATTGACCTCAACTCCACTTTCTTGCCCAATCCCCATATTCCTCGATTCCCCTAACGTCCAAAAATTGATCTATTTCAGCCTTGAATATATGCTCAACGACTCAGCATCCACTTCCTTTGGTGGAAGTTGATTAATACCCCTCGCATAACTTTGCAAAACAGGTGGACACTTTAACTCAAAGATACAAACTCAGTGAGGTTGATTTTGCTGTCTATGCCTGCCGTTAACAGAGCAGCAACAGTCTCAAATGGGGTCAATAACCTTAACACCTGCGACGCTGCCGGCTCCATTTTTGAAAGGTGTCTACTGTCGGGCGTCCAAAGCACCCACCTGGTTCAGGCAATTAGCCCCGTTTAATATGGAAATCAGGGTCCTATGACAAATGAATCGCAATTTCCATTTTAGATTGAAACTGGTCGGATTCTGCTCCGTGTACATGGCGACCAATTCCACAGGTTGATAAAACTGAAGAGGCTCGCCAAAGGCAAGTGTCGAATTATTTTTGTGGGCCCTGGAGGAGCTCAAGTGCCAAGTTTGGTTATTGTTCTTTTGTAACATCCTGCGGTGTCTTTTTGTTTCTATATATTTCACCTGTAAATAAAGCTGACCAAATAGTTCAGCCCGTACACACTGGTTTGGCAACATGTTATTTTCTACTTTTGACTGTTATGGCACAACATTGAGGCCAACCAACATGCTCCACAGTAAGTGACTTGAGGTTAATTATTAAAGCAGGGAGTGCTAATCCACACACAAGGGTAAACACACAGGTTTTTAATTCATAATGGATTCAGTCTGCTTATGGAAACTAGTCTAACTGTAGACAGAGGCCCAAATTGTAATAGCTGATAGGCAATGTTACCAGGGTTCGATATTAGTACCTCAATTAGGCAGGGAGAGGCTGTAAAGGAGGTGAAAGTGAGAAAGTGTAGGCTGGGGACTAGCCCAGCAGACACACAACAGGGACCAGAAAGATGGTGGGCGATGGACCTAGAGCTCTGAACAAGAGGTGCTGAGCAGATGTGAGGGTAGATGTTTAGTATATCCCTGGTTATGTTACTGGAATAGTAACCTAGAGGCCCAGACTAATAATCCAGATAACGCAAGTTCAAATCTTACCATAGCAGTTTGAGAATTTGAAGTCAGCTTTAAAATCTAGAAATAAAAAGCTTGCATCAGTAAAAGTAACCGTGAAGCTGTCATATTGTTGTAAAAATCCAACTATTTTGATTATGTCGTCCTTGCCCTATGAAGTAGCTTAGCAAGCAACTCAGTTGTATCAAACTGGTACAATGAATAACAAGTTAGTGGTTCAAGAAGGACTACCACCTTCTCAGGTAACTATGGATGGGCAATAAATGACAAGCTTGCCAGTGATCCCCACATCCAGGTAGGTGATGAGATTTGAGCACTTGGTGGTGAAGTAGGGTCTGGGAGCAAGAGGAATTTGAGGACGTGTTGGGGGTTGAAGAGAAGGAATTTGTCAACATTAGGACTAGGCAGCAGTTTCAGAGAACACGCAGAGAACGTTTGCAGGCCAGGAATCTGAATCTTGACTGTGGCAGTGTCAGCATAACTGCTGACCACATCAGGAGCACAGATAGCTGCCCTTGGAGAAAGATGGTGGCCATGGTCATTGAAGAATGCAAGCTCCAAGGCCAAGCAAAATTCAGGCAATAGGCTCTTAATAGAAGGCAAGTCTCAGAGGGAAAAGATTTATTGGACAGTACCGATTTGGGCAGTTTTATGGGTACGTGGACTAAGGTTCTGAAAATTATTGAAATGTCTGCATGATTTGTATTTTTTTTTTTAAAAACTAGATCAGATGGCTGAGGAAAAAAACACAGCTGACAAAAGAAATCTGAAAAACATGTCAGTTCATTTGGTTCACTTCGCTGAGTTTCTGGGTCCAGATTGGCAAGTTTGAAAAAACATTGAGTGAATTGATTGGTTGGTTTTGTGAGGGTTGGAGGTCTGAGATTTATACATTTCTCTAAGCCTATTTTTGAGCAAATCATGATCACCTTAAGATGGTCATTATTGAAGCTAAACAAGTACAACCTTGAATCTCTGAAGTCTACTGAACTGAAGTATGATGAACATATCCCAGACCTGTAGATTTGGAAATTTCAGAATCTATTTTGTATTAAAAATAGTTCCTGTGACAACTCCCGATTTCTGATTCGTCCCCTTGGAGAATAAGACACCTCCAAAAGTTTATCTGGAATGTGTAATTTGATCCTGCCTGCGGTCAACAACCCTGCAACGTGCAATTTGATCCAGTCTTGCGAAATGACAGAATATGGAAGTATAATTAGCTTTGTATAGATTCGCTGTTAATAGTATTCTGAAATTGTAATTATAGTTGTCCTTGGCTGGTAACAAAGACTTTATACTCTAATTAGTGGGTTACTTCTGAGTTTTAGGTTTTTATTCTTTCTGAAAGTGATAATTTTTAAATTCGGAATGAAGGAACTGTGTGTGCGCAGAGATGTGTGTGTTGGTGCGCGGGGTCCACGTCTAACAGAATGGGGTTGGGAGAAAGAGTACGTGATCTGTCTTCCCATTTCGATCGCCTTTTTGCTCCCCTTCCCCCCCCGCCCCCTTTTCAGACCTAGATCTCATTCTTCCCCGTGCCCACTGTCCTCTCCATGCTCTATCCACGACCCCCAAACTAGTTCCTGACTCCCCTCTCTCCCCCCTCACCAGTTCCTGACCCACTGTTTCTCCCCCCGCCAGTTCCTGACCTCTCCGATGCCACCAGTTCCTGACACCCCAAACCACCCCCCCCCCCACCCCGCGCCAGTTACATAATAGGAACAGTAGGACATATGGCCTCTCGAGCCTGCTCCGCCATTTAATACAATCAGGGCTGATCCGATCATGGACTCAGCTCCCCATAACCCCTTATCAGTTAAGAAACTGTCGATCTCTGTCTTAAATTTATTTAATGTCCCGGCTTCCACAGCTCTCTGAGGGAGCAAATTCCAGAGATTTACAACCCTGAGAGGAAATTTCTCCTCATCTGTTTTAAATGGGCGGGCCCTTATTCTAAGATCATGCCTTCTAGTTCTAGTCTCCTCGATCAGTGGAAACACCCTCTCTGCATCCACCTGGTCAAGCCCCCTCATAATCTTATACATTTCAATAAGATCACTTCTCATTCTTCTGAATTCCAATGAGTAGAGGGCCCAACCTCCTCAATCCCTTCATCTCTGGAATCAACCTAGTGAACCTTCTCTGAACTGCCTCCAAAGCAAGTATATCTTTTTGTAACTATGGAAACCAAAACTGTACGCAGTTCCTGACCACCAGCCCCTCTCTCTCTTTCCCCATCTCCCCCCCCCCCCCCCAACCACAATTCCCGACCTCCCCTCTCTTCCCCCTCCGCCCACTACAATCCCTGACCTCCACTTCCCCCCCCCACACCACAGTTCATGACCTCCCTCACCACCTGCCTCACGGTTCATCCCCTCCACCCACCCCACCAACTCCGAGCTCCCCTCTCCCACCTGCTTAAATCCCCACCTCTCTCCCCGCCATCCGATCCCCTGGCCTCTACAGGGAGCAGAGGAAAGCGTGCATGTTGAGGTCACAGCCGCCGTGATGTGAGGTGTGCATGTGCGATCTCATTGCATGCACAGAATGAAATGGAGGCCCATATGCAAAGGGACTCAGGACACTGGAAATAATCACAACTTCTGCAGCCTTATTTTTATTTGAGTAACCATACAGATGGCAATACGCGAAAATCATGTTTCTACATGCATTGCTGCTGATACCCAGCTCTACCTCACTACCACTTCTCTCAACCCCTCCATGGTGTCTAAATTGGTAGACTGCTTGTCCGACATCCAGTTCTGGATGAACAGAAATTTTCTCCAATTGAATATTGGGAAGACCGAAGCCATTGTTTTCGGTCTCCGCCAAATTCCATTCCGTAGTCACTAACTCCATCCCTCGCCCCAACTTCTGTCGGAGACTGAATCATGCTGATCGCAACCTTGGTGTCTTATTTGACCTTGAAATGTGCTTTAGACCACATATCCGCAGCAGAACTAAGACTGCCTATTTCCACCTCATAACATCACCCGTCGCCGCCCTTGCCTCATCTGCTGAAGTTCTCATCCATGCCTTTGTGACCTCTAGACTTGACTATTCCAACGCACGCCTCCTACCCTACGTAAACGAGAAGTGATCCAAAATTTGGCTGCCCATGTCCTAACTCGCAACAAATCCATCACCCCTGTGCTTGACCTACATTGGCTCCCGGTTAAGCAACGCCTCGATTTCAAAATTGGCATCCTTGTTTTCAAATCCCTCCATGGCCTCGCCCCTCCCTATCTGTGTCAACTCCTTCAGACCCACAACCCCTCCCCCTCCCTCCAAGATGTCTGCACTCCTCTAATTATGCTCGTGCATCAGTCTATAACCGCTCAACCATTGGTGGCCGTGCCTCGTTACCTAGGCCCTAAGCTCTGGAATTCTCTGCCTAAACCTTTCCGCCTCTCGACTGCTCTTTCCTCCTTCAAGACCCTCCTTAAAACTTACCTCTTTGACCACCTGCCCTAATTTCTCATGTGGCTTGGTCAAACTTTGTGTCTCATAATACTCCTGTGAAGTGCTTTGGGATGTTTCACATACGTTGAAGATGCTAGATAATGTTATTCTGTAACAACCACCATACATACCATTTAAAAAATGACGACTGGCCATTCTTCCTTTGTATTGGGTGTAACCGTGACTTACTCATCTCAGTAATTTTAAAGCAGTGTGCTAGCTACCAAAACAACAAGGAGTGGCAGTGCGCAAATTATGGGTTGATGTTTCACACCTTTTGAAAGTTGCCACGTTTACACTGACTTACCTAAATCAAAATACCATACAAGAATCTGGTCGTTAACCAAATTAGACATTATGCAGAAAATTATCTTTTTTACTTGATTTTTCTAAGGTAGCAATATGGGAGATATTAAGAACACAATCAATAGATGCAGTAGTAGGCCGTACGGACCCTCGGGCCTGCTCCACCATTCAACAGATCATGGCTCCGCTTTCCTGCCCTATCCCTCGATTCCTCGAGTCCAAAAATCTCTCTCAGCCTTGAATATAATCAATGACTGAGCATCCACAGCCCTTTGGGGCCGAGAATTCCAAAGATTTACAACCCGTTGAGTGAAGAAATTCCTCACCTCAGTCTCAAAAGGCTAACCCCTTATCCTGAAACTATGTTCTAGACAATCCAGCCAGAGGAAACAATCTCAGCATCTACCCTGTCAAACCCCTCAGAATCTTGTATGTTACAATGCGATCACACCTCATTCTTCTAAACAAGAGTATAGGCCCAATCTACGCAATCTCTCCTCATACGACAAACATCATCTCAGGAATTAATCGAGAACCTTCGTTGCACCACCTCCAAGGCAAGTATATCTTTTCTTAGATAAGGAGAGCAAAGCTATGCAGAGTACTCCAGGTATAGTCTCACCAAAGCCCTGAACAATTGTAGCAAGACTTCCTAACTCTCATACTCCAACCAACCCCCTTACAATAAAGGCCATCATGCCATTTGCCTTCCTATTTGCTTGCTGTACCTGCATGCTATCTGTGTTTCCTGTACTAGGACATCTAAATCTCAACATTTAATAACTTCTCACCATTTAAAAAAAAAATTGTTCTTCCATTCTGGTGAATAACACATTATACTCCATCTGGTACCTTATTGCCCACTCAACCTGTCTATATCCCTTTGCAGGCTCTTTGTCCTTCTCGCAGCTTACTTACCCTCCAAGCTTTGTATCGTCAGCAAACTTGGATACATTGCACTCTGGTCCCTTCATCCAAGTCATTAATATAGATTGAGGCCCAAGCACTTATTCTTGCGGCACCCCACTAGTTACGGCCTGCCAATCTGAAAATGGCTAGTTCATCCCTGTTTTCTGACCTTCAACAAATCCTCCATCCATTCTAATACATTACCTCCAAACCCATGTGCCCTTTTCTTGTGTAACAGCCTTTTATGTGGCACCTTATGAATGCCTTTTGAAAATCCAAATATACAACATTTTGGAAGATCACAACCAATGCATTCACCTCTTTTAGAACCCTGGGATGTAGGTTATCTGGGCCAGGGGATTTGTTGGCTCTTAGTCCCATTAGTTTCCTACTTTTTTTTCCTACTGATAATTACTTTAATTTCCTTGTTCTCATTAGGCCCTTTGTTCCCCACTATTTTTACATATACTTTGTGTTTTCTGCTATGAAGACAGATACAAAATATTTGTTTAAAGTCTCTGCCATTTCCTTGTTGCCCGATATAACTTCTGTCTCAGCCTCCAAGGGACCAATGCTTGCTTTTGTTATTCTCTTCCTTTTTACATATTTGTCAAAGCTCTTACAATCTGTTTTTATATTTTTTGCTAATTTACTCTCATTCGGTTTTCTCATCAATTTTTTGGTCATCCTTTGCTGGCTTCTAAAGCTCTCCTCAGGATTACTACTATTTTTTGCAACATTATAAGTCTCTTTTTAAAAATCTAATACTATCCATAACTTCTTTAGTTAGCTATGGATGGATCACTTTTCCCATGGAGTTTTTATTTCTTTAAATTTAATCTAATTCCCCGAAGTACCTCAGCCGACTTGCCCCTCATATCTATGTAATTGGCACCGTTTCAGTTTAAGAGTTTTGAACAGTTAAAGTAAAAAGAAAGCCATCCCCCTACCTCGTTCTATCCCCTTTCCTTTCCCCCGCCCTTCTCCACAGGGATTGGAGGAAAGCATGTTGGTACAGGCTGCAGCCACTGCAATATTGGGGTCGCATGAACCCCCATTTGGTGCTGTGCACATGCAATCAGATCGGTGAAGGTGCTCCCACAGTGCTGTTAGGGAGGGAACTCCAGGACTTTGGCCGGTGACATATTTCTAAGTCAGAATGGTGTGGTGGTGATCATTGATGATGCAGCCTGCTGCCCTTGTCCTTCTAGGTGGTAGAGGTACAGGGTTGGGAGGTGCTGCTGAAGAAGCCACAGTGAGTTGCTACAGTGCATCTTATAGATGATACACACTGCAGCCAGGATGTACTGGTGGTGGAGGGAGTGAATGTTGAAAGTGGTAGATGGGGTGCCAATCAAGTGGGCTGCTTTGTCCTGGATGGTGTCGAGCTTCGAGTGTTGTTGGAGCTGCACTCATCCAGGCAAGTGGAGAGTAGCCATCACACTCCTGACTTGTGTCTTGTAGATGGTGGAAAGGCTTTGAGGAGTCTGGTGGCGAGACAGTCACTGCAAAATACCCAGCCTCTGACCTGCTCTTGTTGCCATGGTATTTATGTGGCTGGTCCAGTTAAGTTTCTGGTCAATGGTGATCCCAGGATGTTGATGGTGGGGTATTCGGCGATGGTAATGCCATTGATCATCAAGGGGAGGTAGTTAAGACTCTCGCTTATTGGAGATCATTGCTTGTGTGGCATGAATGTCACATTATTTATCAGCTCAAGCCTGAATGTCGTCCACGTCTTGCTGCATGTGGGCATGGCCTGCTTCATTTTCTGAGATGCAGCAAATGGAACTGAACACTGCAATCGTCAGTTAACATCCCCACTTCTAACCATATGGTGGAGGAAAGGTCATTGATGAAGCAGCTGAAGATGGTTGGGCTGAGGACACTGCCTGAAGAACTCCTGCAGCAATGTCCTGGGGCTAGAATGATTGACCTCCAGCAGCCAGAGCCAACTTCCTTTGTGTCAGGTACGATTGGCCATTCTTCCTTTGTATTGGGTGTAACTGTGACTCCTTACCCCAGTAATCTGAAAGCTGCATGCTAGCTACTGAAACAACAAAGGGAGTGGCAGTGTGCAAAGTATGGGTTGATGTTTCACACCTTTTGCAAGGTGCCATATTTACACTGACTTATCCAAATTACAATACCACACAGGAAGCTGGCCGTTAACCAAATTTGACACATTAAAAAATCCCATAAGCATATGATCGGTTTTTCTGAGTTAGCAATATGGGGATTTTGAACAGATAAAGTAAAAAAGCCATTTCCATTTCCGCTGCCGCCCCCCCCCAGAGTTTGATGCTCCATTTACATTACAGCATTGCCACCTCAGATAGTCCAGATCAGGACTGCAAAATGAAATACAAGTTAGGGTAAATTCTAAGGCAATGGAAGCCTCAGCACACGGCAAGTAAATGTAACTCCAAAACATAAACCTAGCACCAGATGAACACACTTAGTCTCAAAGTTGAAATAAAAACAGAAAATGCTGGAAATCTCAGCAGGTCAGGCAGCATCTGTGGAGAGGAAGCAGAGTCTCAAAGTTGACGTCTGGCCTGTCAGGTATATTGAACAACTTCCAGCAAGAGTTCAGCTCTGCCAGTCCTAACACAATAACTAACTGCAGGAACGTGCGTACTCCGTTCCTAATCTGTGTGTTTTCTTACATGGTACAGTGTTAATGGAACCATATAAAAACTTTCCAATTTGTTGCAGTCCCTTGTAGAGTACTGGCTTCTTGCCCTGGAGAAGAAGCTGTGTATGAGGTGATGTACAGAAAGCTGCCAGTGATGGTCTATCAGCTTGCCAGTTAAAACGCTTGCATGGCGTGGATAAGGAAAGCAGCATTCACACAACTAGGCAGAATTGAGTGGAAAACAAGACTATATCCTTGAAATTTCATTTTAGTAATGGGTCTACTTGAATTTCAATGTACACAATGACCTTAACACACTGGTCAGCAATGGAGGAGAATCAAACCCAAGTTCTCCAATTTCTAGGCCACAAGACCATATCATCCATATTTTTGCTAAGTGCACACATGGAGGGGCGATAGTATAGCGAGGCATGGAAGCATGTTTGAAAAATGAACTATTCCTTCCATTAAAAAGAAAGCACTCTTGGGGAAAAAAACTCAATTATCTGACCCATTAATCATTTTAATAACTAGAAGCTAGAAAATAAGTGTACAATGGAAAAATGAAGAAAAATAAATATGGTAGCAAAATGCAGATCCAAAGACAAGCATTAATATTTTTATAAAGTCATTTATTTAATAAATAACTCAAGTAAAGTGTACGGCAATAGTGAAACATTGTTAAAATAAAAAGGCACTTTAACTCAAGAACGTGATCCCAGTGAAATAGGTCACAACTCAGCACAGAATGAATGCGAACAGCTGTATTGAGCATGTCTCCAAGTTACCATTTGCTTGCACCTTATTAGTACCAATAGCTACTAAAGGGACCTTTCTGAATTTGTGCACAGATTTAAGAGAACCTGCTTAGAATTGGAAATTATGGCTATGTGCGCTGATACAAAAATTGAGGACTAGTGGTTGCTACAAAATACTTACATTAAAAAGTTTGCAAAATTACATACCAACAAAGACTTGCATCTAATTTCAAAAAATTAACAGTTTCATCCGTCATGATTTGGCAAAGCCATTTACAATTAAATAAAGTTGTCCACATTTATAGTAGTGTATGCATAATGTCAAATATATTTCTGCTACATGTTTAACACAACTGCATAATGCTTTAAAAATAAACAGCAAGTATTTTTTCTCAATTGCCCTAACCTAAAGGATGCTCAACAGAGTGAAGAGAATGCAGGTGTGGGTTTTACAAATCAAAATCTGACTGTCAGACAAATGCACAGTTTCTAGTGATTACTGAAAAATATTGAGATTTATTTTGGACTTCTGCAGAAATCTCAGGCAAGTGACTAGAATTTATTCCAAATAATTCCTTTTGGCACATTAAATGAGGGCAATTATTTTGTTATTTTCAAACTTTTTTGCTGGTTTAAAATACTGTTGAGACAATTTACATAGGAACTTTGGAAAGTCAAAAATCCTGGAAAAATTAAAAAAATTAAAACAAAGCTGTATATCACTGAAACAATCGTTCCATTCTAAAGCTGGTCTTGGCACCCTCCAAATTATTCTTTTTTTAAAAAAAAAGCAACCAATCTGTTTACACATACTGTACACATTTCAAAATCTGCATAGAAAAACTTCCATTATTGGTTAGTAAATCACTGCAATGTGATCTAAAGCTAATCTGTGACTACAAAAAAACCTAAACCCCATTATCCATAATTTTAATAAAATAAAAAGGAACCCTCACAAAAATGCACAAACTCCATCATTTTCCCTCATATTTTGGGTTGACAATAGTCGTCACAGCACTCTTGTAGATTGGATTTTCACCCTGGGGAGGAAAAAGTGTAAAATGAATTTTGGATTTTGAAATGGAAAACAGTACTCCATATCATTGGCAAGATTTACTCATATCTTAAGTGCTCTGTTATGGTCTGCGATGAAAGAGCCTATAATGTATTAATACATTACCAGATAAACCACTAATGACAGCTTTTTCACCATCTTGAACTGAATCAGAGGAATGTTTATCAATTTACATATGTAAACAATTCACTTGCAGTTATTCTCTTGGCACAAAATCCTTCCTGGTTTTGCCAAGGCAAAAGTCAGAGTCAGAATAGCACAGGTGGTGGTAATTTGGCCCATCGAGTCCAGTTTAAGTTAATGAAATTAGAAAAGGTTTAGGCAAGTACAAATGCTACTCCTTCCCTCACTGCTCCCGGTTTTCCTTGCTTGTGCCTATGGCATGTCATAGCCACTTTTACACTGCCGCTGGTTTCGGGCGAGACGGGCATCGATAGCTCCCTGCATTTACACTACATCTATGGCTTATCGAGAGAGGAGAAAAACTGGCTCTACTGTACTGGGATGGAAGAGCTTACTGAGACAGCCACCTCACAGAATCTAAACTAAAGGAGTGCCAGAATAAAAGCAATTCCTAAGTAGTCCTTTAATCCAAAGATGGCCAGAGGTTAAGCTCTGAAATTGTTGAACTCTATGTTGAGTTCAGAAGGCTATAAAGTGCCTAAATGAATGATGAGGTGCTGTTCCTCAAGCTTGGTTGAGCTTCATTGGAACAGTGGAGGAGTCAGAGGAAGGAGATATCAGAGAAGGAGTGGAGTGGAGAATTAAAGTGACAGGTGACCGGAAGCTCAGGGTCAGGAAGCTTACAGACTCAATGGAGGTGTTCAGCAAAGCTTTCACCTATTCTAAATTTGGTCTTCCCAATGTAGAGACCACCACATCGTGAGCAGCAAATACAGTATACTAAACTGAAAGTAGTACAAGTAAATCGCTAATTAATCAGTTTGGGTGGAGATAAAGAATAATAAGGGGGAAAGTCACTGATGCGTGTAATCTATAGGCCTAACAGTAGTTACATTGTTGGACGAAGTATAAATCAAGAAATAATGGAGGCTTGTAAAAAAAGGAACGACAATAATCATGGGCGATTTTAATCTTCATATTGATTGGACAAAGCAAATTGGCCAGGGTAGCCTCGAGGAAGAGTTCATGGAGTGTATCCGGGATAGTTTCCTTGAACAATATGTTGCGGAACCAACCAGGGAGCAAGCCATCTTAGATCTGGTACTGTGTAATGAGACAGGATTAACAAATGATTTCCTAGTAAAAGATCTTCTAGGAATGAGTGACCATAATTTCAAATTGGAGGGTGAGAAAGTTGGATCTCAAAGCAGTGTCCCAAGCTTAAACAAAGGAGGCTACAAAGGTATGAAGACAGAGTTGGCTAAAGTGGACTGGGAAAATAGATTGTGTGGGATGGTTGATGAGCAGTGGCAGACATTTGAAGAGATATTTCATCACTCTCAACAAAAATATATTCTAATGAGAATGAAAGACTAAGAGAGGGATAACCATCTGTGGCTAACTAAGGAAATAAGGGATGGTATCAAATTGAAAACAAGGGCACACAAAGTGGCCAAGACTAGTGGGATGCCAGAGGATTGGGAAACTTTTAAAAGCCAGCAAAGAACGACTAAAAAGAGAAAGATAGATATAGATTATGAAAGCAAACGAGCACAAAATATAAAAACCGATAGTAAGAGTTTCTACAGGTTAATAAAAAGGAAAAGAGTGGCTAAAGTAAATGTTGGTCCCTTAGAGGATGAGATTGGAGAATATGGAAATGGCAGAGACTTTGAACAATATAAAAAAATCCCAAAGTGGATAATCAAGGGGTTATAGGGAGGGAAGGACTTAATACAATCACCATCACTAAAGTAGTAGTAGTACGCAGTAAAATAATGGGACTAAAGGCGGACAAATGCCCTAAGACCTGATGGCTTCCATCCTAGGGTCTTAAAAGAAGTGGCTGTAGAGATAATGGATGCATTGGTTGTAATCTACCAAAATTCCCTGGATTCTGGGGAAGTTCCAGCGGATTGGAAAACCGCAAATGTAACGCCCCTATTTAAAAAAGGAGGCAGACAGAAAGCAGGAAACTATAGACCAGTTAGCTGAACATCTGTGGTTGGGAAAATGCTGGAGTCAGTTATTAAGGAAACAGTAGCAGAACAATTGGGAAAGCATAATTCAATTAAGCAGAGTCAACATGGTTTTATGAAAGGGAAATCATGTTTGACAAATTTGCTGGAGTTCTTTGAGGATGTAACGAGCAGGTTGGATAAGGGGGAAAACCAGTGGATGTGGTGTATTTGGATTTCCAGAAGGCATTCGATAAGGTGCCACATAAAAGGTTACTGCACAAGATAAAAGTTCATGAGGTTGGAGGTAATATATTAGCATGAAGAGAGGATTGGCTAGCTAACAGAAAACAGAGCGTCAGGATTAATGGGTCTTTTTCTGGTTGGCAAACAGTAACTAGTGGGGTGCAGCAGGGATCAGTGCTGGGGCCTTAACTATTTACAATCTATATTAATGACTTGGATGAAGGGACCGAGTGTAAAGTAGCCAAGTTTGCTGATGATACAAAGATGGGTGGGAAAGTAAATTGTGAGGAGGATCCAAGAGATCTGCAAATGTTGGCCTTTATTGCAAGGATGGAGTATAAAAGCAGAGAAGTCCTGCTACAACTGTATAGGGTATTGGTGAGGCCACACCTAGAGTACTGCATACAGTTTTGTTCTCCTTATTTAGGAAGGATATACTTGCATTGGAGGCTGTTCGGAGAAGGTTCACTAGGTTGATTCCGGAGATGAGGGGTTGACTTATGAAGATAGGTTGAGTTGTTTGAGCCTATACTCAGTGGAGTTCAGGGTGATTTTATTGAAACATACAAGATAATGAGGGGGCTTGACAAGGTGCCACTCATCGGGGAAACTAAAACTAGGGGGCATAATCTCAGAATAAGGGGCTGCCCATTTAAAACTATGACGAGGAATTTTTTCTGAGGGTTGTAAATCTGTGGAATTCTCTGCCCAGAGAGCTGTGAAGGTTGGGTCATTGAATATATTTAAGGTAGAGTGTGTCAGATTTTTGAGCGATAAGGGAGTAATGGGTTATGGGGAGTGGGCAGGGAAGTGGAGCAGAGTCCATGATCAGACCAGCCATGATCTTATTAAATGGCAGAGCAGGCTCGAGGGGCCAAATGGCCTACTCCTGCTCCTATTTCTTTTGTTCTTATACTACCTCTTGACTTCACCTCAATGGAATATTTACCCACTTTCATCAAAACTCATTCCCTTCATTCCAGGTGTCACCCAGTGAATTTTCACTAGCTCTTCTCCAAGAACGATGGATTGACCAAACACTATAATTGTAATAGTACTTTCATGCTTCTATATTCTAACTCTATGAAGCATGACATCTCTAGCCAATCAGTTTTTTTTTTTGCATCTTGGAGCTGGCTTTAAAGCATTGCATCACATAACATTTAACTCATTATGAACCACCTGAAATTCAATTCACTTTAAAGTAAACCCAACTAGTTTGGCAAGAAGGAATCAGGATTCAATTTCTTCAATTCCATTAAAAATTACAGACCCTAGAAATCACATTACAGACAAGGGCACACATTTATGTAACTGAGTATAACCGAGACATGAATGCTGTTCTCAATTACTTGCATGTCATATATACTCATTTAGAGCAGGCTGATGACTGGTATTGCTTTGTCTGTTTTTGGAACATCATGAGCAAATACTAGTACTCTGGGAGACCAGACACACTAGTCCTGCTCGTACAGGAGATACCTGCAGGAACACTAATTTAAGCAGAATGAATATTCCATTTAAGAGCAGCTTAACTTCGAAAATTAAATTCTTTTGTTGTTCAACCCCTGCTCCGGTAACAGCATAGCTTTTATTGCTTGGATTCTAGCAGTTAAGATTTGGTAGACTGATATTGTGTCATTGAGTCATGTTGTCGCAGTAATAACCACTGAAAATTGTATACATTCATGTCAAATAACCTAAATTCAAAACAGATTCAGAGATACAAATTATAGTAATCTAATTTCTAAAAGTAACATTTCAAACCCAAAATATATATACGATATATAAATTTTCAAACAAAATTAGACAGACACACTTTGAATATTTCATACAACTGAATTAACTTCAATTCACAACACAACATTGATAAGTTAGTTTTCTACGTAAATACCTAAATTTTAAAAAGCACACTTGAGCCAGGAATTAAATGCAGGATCTCAATATCCAAGTTTCATAAAGCAGCAAGTGACAAAATGGCCATTACAGAAAGCTTGCAGTAATAGCATAATCAGTTTGCAGGAATGCAGCTTGCATTTATAAAGCACCATTAATGTACAAAATTATTTCAAAGCAATTCATAGAGGTATGATTAAAATAATGGATGCCGAGCCAAAGGAAGAGGAGATATTAGTTGGGGTGACCAAAAGCTTAGTCAAAGAAATGAGTTTTAAGGAGGGTCAAAGGAGGAGAGGGAGTTAGAGCGTTTCAGGGAGGGAACACTAGAGCATGCAGATGCGGCCAAGGTTGCTGGAGGCACAGCCACCAATTGTGGGGTGGAGCGGGTTGGGGAAGGCGAGAGGAGGCACAAGAGGCCAGAGTCGGAGGGGGGAGGGGGGCGGGTTTAGGCTGCAAGAGGTTACAGAGATAGGGAAGGGAGAGGCAATGAAGGGATTTGAACAGGAGTATGCACATTTTAAATTTGAGATGTTGGCGACTGGGATCCAATGTAGGTCAGTGAACATAGGGGTCATGGGCAAGTAGGTCTTCGTTCAGGATTGTAGATGTACGCTGACATTTTGTAAGTACTTAATTCGTTGTAAAATGCTTTGCGACGTCCAGAGGTCATGAAACGCACTATATAAATCCAAGTCTTTCTTTAACAGAGCTTTGGATGAGTTGAAATTTGTGGAGGAGGCGAGACCTTCCAGGACAGCATGGGAACAGTCCGGAGGTAACAACAGTATGGATGAAGGTTTCAGAGGCAAATGGGCTGAGGTAAGAGCAGAGGTGGAAGCTGGCAATCTTTGTGATGGAGAGGGTATGGAATTGGAAACTCTTCAGGGTTGAACAGAGGCCGAAGTTGCAAACTATCTGGATCAGCCCGCAATAGTGGCTGGTGAAGGGGATGGAGTCATTGGTGAGGTAATGGAGTTGTGGTTCAGGACAAAGACAAAGGGTTCCCAATGTTTAGTTGGAGAAAATTGTGGCTATCCAAGATTGGATGTCAAACAAGCAGCCTGACAGCACAGATGCAGCGGAGAGGTCGAGCAAGGTAGAGATATAGAGCAGAATGTTGACATACGTGTGGAAGTTGAGATTACGTTTGCGGATTATATTGCTACGGTGTAATATGTAGATGAGAAGGAGGAGGGAGCCAAGGATAGCTCCTTGGTGGACTCTGGACGCAATAATGCGAGGCTGGAAGAGAAGCCATTGCAGGAGATGTTCTGGCTGTGAAGGCTCCAGAGGTCATAGAAACAGAGAATAGGTGCAGGAATAGGCCATTCGAGCCTGCACCACCATTCAATATCATGGCTGATAATGCAACTTCAGTACCTCACTCCTGCCTTCTCACCATACCCCCTGATCTCTTTAGCAGTAAGGGCCACATCTAACTCCCTTTTGAATATATCCAACGAACTGGACTCAACAATTTTCTGTGGTAGAGAATTCCAGAGGTTCACAATTCTGAGTGAAAAAGTTTCTCCTCATCTCAGTCCTATATGAATTTCCCCTTATCCTTAGACTGTGACCCCTGGTTCTGGACTTCCCCAACATCAGGAACATTCTTCCTGCATCTAACCTGTCCAATCCCGTCAGAATTTTATATGCTTCTATGAGATCCCCTTTCATTCTTCTAAATTCCAGTGAACATAAGCCTAGTCGATCCAGTCTTTCTTCATGTCAGCCTTGCCATCCTGGGACTCAGTCTGGTGAACCTTCGCTGCACTCCCTCAATAGCAAGAATGTCCTTCCTCAAATTGAGAGACCAAAACGGTACACAATACTCCAGGTGTGGTCTCACCAAGGCCCTGTACAACTGCAGCAAGACCTCATTGCTCCTAACTCAAATCCTCTTGCGCTATGAAGGCCAACATGTTATTTGCTTTCTTAACTGCCTGCTGTACCTGCATGCCTACTTTTAATGACTGATGTACCATGACACCTAGGTCTCGTTGCACCTTCCCTTTTACTAACCTGTCACCATTCAGATAATAATCTGCCTTTCTGTTTTTGCCACCAAAGTGGATAACCTCACACTTATCCACATGAAACTGCATTTACCATGCATTTGCCCACTCACCTAACCTGTCCAAGTCACCCTGCAGCCTCTTAGCATCCTCCTCAGAGCTCACACTGCCACCCAGCTTAGTATCATCTGCAAACTTGGAGATATTAGTCAATTCCTTCGTTTAAATCATTAATATATATTGTAAATAGCTGGGGTCCCAGCACTGAACCTTGCGGTACCCCACTAGTCATTGCCTGCCATTCTGAAAAGGACCCGTTTATTCCCAACTTTTTGCTTCCTGTCTGCCAACCTGTTCTCTATCTACGTCAATACATTACCCCCACTACCATGTGCCTTATTTTTGCACACTAATCTCTTGTGTGGGACCTTGTCAAAAGCCTTTTGAAAGTCCAAATACACCACATCCACTGGTTCTTCCTTATCTACTCGACTAGTTACATCCTCAAAAAAATTCTGGAAGATTTGTCAAGCATGATTTCTCTTTCATAAATCCATGCTGACTTGGACCAATCCTGACACTGCTTTCCAAATGCGCTATTACATCTTTAATTGATTCCAACATTTTCCCCACGACTGATGTCAGGCTAACCGGTCTATAATTCCCCGTTTTCTCTTTCCCTCCTTTTTTAAAAAGTGGGGTTACATTAGCTGCCCTCCAATCCATAGGAACTGATCCAGAGTCCATGGAATGTTGGAAAATGTTTCTATGTAATGACCACCAATGCATCTACTATTTCTAGGGCCACTTCTTTAAGTACTCTGGGTTGCAGACTATCAGGCCCTGGGGATTTATCGGCCTTCAATCCAATCAATTTCCCCAACATCATTTCCTGACCAATAAGGGTTTCCCTCAATTCCTTCTTCTCGCTAGACCATCGGTCCCCTAGTATTTTCGGAAGGTTATTTGTGTCTTCCTTAGTGAAGACAGAACCAAAGGAGAATCAAAACATAATGCACGATGGTCACAGTCACAGAAATTTGTTTGTGGCTTTTGTTAGGGACATTTCAGTGATGTGAAAGGGCAGAAATCTAATTGGGGAAATTCAAAGAAAGTTGTAATATCTTTAAAGACTTCAGAAAATATAATGGTAGTTTGCAAAGACAGAGGTCGGAGGCATTTTTTTGGAAAATGGGCTGATGACATTGGTTTTCAAATGGAGCGGTTTGTACTTGGGGGAGTGGAAACCATTTACAATGCAAGCCATTATAGATGAGGTGAGGGCTTAGAGGAAGGTGGGAGAGAAACACGAGAGAATGGGATCAGGAGATGGATCCCTGGGAGCTTTGGTTTAATGAGCATGGGAAAGGTGTGGGTAGCATTGGAGGTAGCTGAACAGATGGTCTCTAGTTTGGGAACAAAAGTGCAAGGGTTCTATTCACTTGTTAAGGGGGAGGATGGAGGGAGCTAGGATCAATGAGAATGTTGGTAATGGAGAAGGGAAGCTAGGGGTTATCTTATCTTAACCGTAACGTCTTAACTTGAAAACATACACTTCTGCAGCCAGTCTTTCCTGGAAATGGATTAAATAAAAATCATCAGTATCTTTTTGCTCAGCAGCAAATCCTCATTTATTGGGTGGAAGGAGAGGCTTGGACAGGTATGGACAGTTGGAGGAGATTTTTTTTTTTAAAGGTATGGTTGGGACATTGTCTATTGAAAAACTAACATTTTTCTATATAGTGAATGCAAAGAGCAGTTTAAATTACAATGACTCCACAATCTTATAGAATTCTGAAGTGCTTCATAGATTAACTGAAATGGAAAATAAAATTTGCAATTCAAGATTTAAAGTTATTTTCATTTAGCTTTTGCAGCTAATTATTAATTACGTCCCTCCCATGACCTGCATCACCAAAAAGGAAAAAGAGTAGTAATGGCATGGGAGCATATCACCTCCAAGACAACATCCTGACTCGATACATATTGCCATTCTCCCATTATCACTGGGTCAATATCCTAGAATTACCAAACACCATTGTGGGAGAATAATAACTACAGGGACTGCAGTGGCCCAAGGCCCATAACTTTCTCAGGCCAACTGGGTACAGGTAATAAATGGGGCCTTTCTAGCAACACCCACATCCTGCAAATTATTAACATGTAATCATGAGTAGTAGAAGCACAGGCAAACTGAAGCTTGCCAGCCTACTCACAAACAGCACACCTTTGAATAGTAATGTCAACATCAAGATTTATACCACTAAAATCTGGTGAACAATTTGCACTTTTAAACAGAATACAAGACAAGACTTTAATGAATGCATTTGAGGGAATTCAAAATTGACCTTCCCCCTCCCTCTTTCAGTTTTGGTAGACCAAGCCTCGTGCTTCTGTGGTATTACCTGCCCTCAGTCCACCAATATTGCACTCATATGGCTGCTTCGAGAGCAATAAACTGGAGGATACACTGCCTATTTTTCTTCTCATCTCTTCTCTTTTTCTTTCAGGGATATCCAGATGGCTGAAACTGTGATCTCTTCAGCAGGGTCTCAAACCAGCCTTCCTTTTCACTGTAGCAATGTATGGGTGATGCTCAGCACAGCATATTCCAATGTTAATGCTACATGTTCCAGACATTAAAATAGGATGGTGTACTAGACTGGCCTTTTGTTCTAGAATGGGTTCAAATCCACACCCCAACTAAGTCTTTTCTACTTGTTGGCTGAAGGAGTCCTCTATGTTATCGGAGCTATCCTAAGAGATTGGCCATTGAAGTAATTATCACACATTCAGGTAAGTAATGTACTCTAAGATACAAACTACTGCTAGGGACATTACCAAAAGGGTAAAAATGTTAAATAGCTTGAGCTATGCAATTCTGTTTAAAAGCCATACAAGTGGTTCACAGTTAGTAATGGACACAGACCATGCTCTCAGGCACAAGGATTTCTAACGAAGCCTCGCCATTTCCAACGAGAAAAATGCAGTAAGCATGTTTTTAAAGAGTATATTTGTTCCTATTTTGTGCATGCATTAGAGTGAAACTTTCTTAAATTATACTACTTTGCTACTAATGCATTTGATTCTTGTGGCTGTGATTGATGGAATTTGAATATGTCTAATGCCCCCATTTGCACAGCACCAACTGAAAATACCAAGTACAGTAAATTGCATTTTATTTTCCCATGTAAAGATTTGCAGCTGTTTAAAGGGCAAGTCTTCAGTTACCATAACTTGTTAAATAGACACAAGCAGAAAAGCAAAGATGAGAAAAACATGCAAGAAGAAAAGATAATACAAACAGATTTAGAGAGAAGCAACTTTACGCCCATAATTTGGATTCTTGAATTTGTGTATAGGACTCTTGTAAATAGGATTTTCTTGCTACAGAAAAAATAAACATGGAGAATTAACAAAATTCAAAGAAAAATGATTAGTATAGATCTGAACTTTAACCCTTGTGCCTTATACTATCCTATTTTCTCTGCAACTAAAATTTTAAACTGATGAGGCAGATTTAGTAAGCTTCGATAATTGCTTTAGTAATTCCTTTACACTATTGGGGCTATATGTACACACAAGTACTTGTGTTCTGTACCCGAGTCCACTCTGAGCCAATTGTGAATTATGTATTTTAAAGTAATACCTGAAAAAAGATTCAAGCTTATTTCCACTGATGGGAGTTCTTCCACCGAACCCAGTAACCATTTACAGTAATGCTGAGCTAGGTCAATGCACTGTAATTAGAGAAAGGAGTGGCCTTATTGTTGCTCAAATTTTGATTTCCCAAGTCTGCTAAAATATCTGATAACCCTACAGATAAAATTCAGCCCAAAATGGTCAATACTACCCGCTGATATTGAAAAATTTGCATTGAAATGGGAACATACAAGGTGATTTCCACTTTTGCGCTTCCAACCAGAGGTGGTGACACTATATCCTCCTGCTGACTATGAACATAAGAACATAAGAATTAGGAACAGGAGTAGGCCATCTAGCCCCTCGAGCCTGCTCCGCCATTCAATAAGATCATGGCTGATCTGGCCGTGGACTCAGCTCCACTTACCCGCCTGCTCCCCGTAACCCTTAATTCCCTTCTGCATTCTGCTTGAAGTATTTGATTGCAGCTCAGTATTTTGGATAATTGATTCCATTACTAGCTTTACTTGGACCCCAGTTAGCTTTAATTTATTCAGAAAGATAGATGTTTTATAAGCTGAATTTATCACCAATGCAGTGGTACAAAGTTCTGTACTTGGACGAGATAATTATTTGTGCAAAGGCATCAGCAATTTAAATAGTGTTTAGTACTCATCTCAGCTACAGATTGAATGGACTTTACTGTACAGGAGCTGTATAATACTAAATATATTTCCATACAGGAGTGAAACCTCAATTACTGATCAGCTGAGTTTGAGTGAAGGCAGCACTCAGCTGCAAGTCAATCTGAAAATGGATGAAATTGATTAAAGTTTAATTTCTCGGTCAGAGAGGTTCAACCTTTCATTCGCACATCTTACCAGTGGGATATAGTGCTGGGTCCAAGTTAGCATGACTCGTTTTGATATTAATTGGAAGTTAAAAGTGAGCATCTGTCTTAATTATACTGGTACTGGAAGGTCCCGATGGATACCAATTTCAGTCTAGATACAGTCCTTTGGGACAGCATTGAGATATCACAAGGGGCATTTAGGTTTTCCTTTAATGATAGCAAGTCTCAGTGCAAATTAAACTTCTGTACAAAATATTTCCAACCAAGTCTTCTCCAAGGGTCAGGATTTAACGTAGGTTACAAAGGCCATCCCCTTGCTCACGTGCAAGATCCAGGACCAAGCAGTAAGGTCGATTAGTGCAACAAAAAAGGGGAACCAGTTCCAGGGAGGAGGACAGCCTCTTGCCTACACTGACCTGAAACCGAGCTCCCTTTGAGGGAGAGTCAGCTTTGCAGTGGACAGGCCCTTTTGCCATGATGACCTAGTTTAAACAGATTCATGATGAGCAAGATTACTGGAAGCTGCCTTGTGTAGGTGTTACTATCACACTGACTATAGACGTCCATCATATTACTGATGAGGAAGCTCCTAAGACTTGGAGTGATCGCTGCTGGGAGAGGGGAATATTACCTGAAGGTCAAGCACAAGAACACATACTCCCATATGTTGGTGCTGACCATGACTGGGTTGCAGAAAGGCAAGCAGCTGCTGATGCTCCACATCTTCAACTAGTTGTAACACCATTCAATGGGGTATATGTTACATGTCCAAGCTATGGTCAGGAGAATAGTAGCAATGCACACATGCACTGTATGGCAAATTGTGGTGCTCGCCATGCTGCTCATTAGTCAGTGTTACCTAACGTACTAATGAATCAAATATGCTCATCAGCAAGCAAGTGTCTCCTGGGAGAATGAGGGAAGGAGAGAGATGAACACGTCTTTGGAGTCAACATAGCTCCAAGGTGTCACTTCTGGCAATGGAAGCTTGGAATCAAGTCAATGCTCTGTGACAAACTCTAATCCAATACTGGAACCAGGAAGGTCCATAGTACTTTAGGGCACTATTAATGATTGCCCAGTCAGCCTTGCTTACTAATGGAAGCTTGGAAGGGTAGATATCTCAATGGGGTCTGGGATTCTTCAACTTGTTCCTAATAACCTTGATAGGCCAATGACTCAAAGGGCAGGGTGCTCCTAGTTGCACAGACAAAACCATACCAATGCTCTATGTTGGCAGACTGCATGGTTTTAGCTGGTTAAATTCCCAGAAATGCCCTTGTACATGCTGGGGGTGCCCTTAACCTCTGGCTGCCAACCTATATCTCAGCTTTCTGGATTTAAGTAAATGGGGCAAGTACACATTCCAGGTTGGCCAAACAAAACTCTACTGTCTGTATATTTCATTAACTTCATTTAGAGACTCAAAATGGTTAAATCTTCAGCAAGTCAGAACCAAAAAGAAAAAAATCCATATTACAGAAGTGCTCATGTATAGACTAGTGCTGCAAGTGCTATTGCACGACTTAATTCACATAATGCTTTCTTAGGACATATACTTCATAACCTTCTCATATGGGTTACACAGTGCTTTCCCCAGAAACAGTAGATTACTCTGACATTTCTTCTCATGACATGACTTGCTTCTGACAGCACATTACTACATTGCCAGCTTGGAGCAATAAATGAGACATCATTCACATTCCCAAGAATGGGCTCTGAAAATATGGTACTGAGATTGTAGTTTTACATTATAAAGGTTAAAAACTCCCTCTTAATCGCGGACAAGGTTCTTTGTTATTTTGTTAAGCCTGTGACTGAATAGTTTCTGAATAGACAATCATCATCTAAATATGCACAATGGACTTACTGTATCCCATTTGGCATTCATTTTCTCTTTTTCAAATTTTGCGAACTCCCTTCGGTCGTGAATGATCATCAGCAATTTCCATATCAGCAACAAGGCAAGGCCTATCAAGACAATACCAGCAACCACACCAGCTACAATTGGAATGATGTCAGGTGCTTGCGGACATTCTAAAAGAAAATATTAAAAACAAAAAGTATTAAAAAGTTTTGACTACGGAATCATTTTATATAGACAAATAAAACCCATCTTAGATTATCCTACTGCCCATAAAATGTGTTACAGATTGTGTTGCAGGAGATATAGCTATTCTTCAGAATCAGACCAGAGTCCTCCAATCATTATTTTGTTGACACCTCCAACTAAATTACATCCACTGGGAAATATGGAACCCTTCAAAATGCATGAAGGTCATTCTACAGTGAATGGAACCCTACCAGCTGTTAAGTTTTGGTTATTTTTGTACTAATTGTTACTTAGTTCTCATTCTTGAAATATTCCTCACCCCTGGAGGATATAATCAAGCCAACATAGCATAAGGGTGAATGTTGGTATGCCTGCCTTAAGAGTACATTAAATTGACCAGACATGCAACTTTTCTTAGAGTCTTAGTAAGTATTCTATTCTCTTCTGGCACAACTATAATTCTACTTGCACTACACAAAAAATTAAAGGACTTTAATGCTCAACACTGAAGCAAACTAGTTTGTGTTAGAATGAAGATTGGTTAAACCTTGAAATGTATGAAATTTAGCAATTTAAAAAAAACTTCATTTTAAACTGATATCTACCACCCTTTCACATTTTGTCCACATACTATGGTCCTTCAGGAGAATAGGTTACCTCTTCATTAAGAGTTATAGCAGCAGTTGAGATCTTGACAGGTCTTATCTGATGCAGGGTACTTAACCAAAATGTCAATTTGTCTTTTCTACTTAGATGCTGACTGACCGGAGGTCATGTAGTTCCAACAATCGACATTTTTATTCAGATGTTGAACATTTGCAGTTTCCTTTTTTTTTAAAAAAAATAAATTGACAAACCCTTCCCTGGCAGTTTGCTACCAATTTCTGTGCTGTTTTGCTCACGTTTTCTTTTTTTTTAAATTTTCATAGCTTGACTGAAAACTAACACCCCTCCAGTGTCTTTTTTAAATAGTTAACAGATATTAACCCCGTCAACTACCTTTTGTAGTTAGAATGATTGACACATCCCATGCTCTTCTCACTTCTCTTCTATTTTGGACAGTCTTACTTATTAATAGTTGAGTATGCCTTTAGGGAAAATATGGTTTGTAATTACCACTCTCACCTGGGTTTTCGGTAACATGAACTTCTGGAACATTTTGGTCATTAACTGAATAGGAAAAGTAGAACCAACAGTCATCCTCATCCTTCTCCTTACAATGAGCAATAGATGCAACTTGGCCTGGTTGTGGCAACTCATCCTGTTTTTTCACCAACTGCACTTCAAACTCACACTGATCACAGATATCTTTCTTGGGTCCTTTATTGAAGGCTTTACACTGAACACAATCCCTATAAAACACAAAAGTATTAAAAAAGTTAATGGGCCCAAGTTTCCACACGATAAAAAACGGGCGCCCCTGAGCTGGGCGCCCGTTTTTCGCGCCGGAATAAAAACCGCGCGATTCTGGAGCGCCCTGCAGCTCCATGTCTGCTTGGCGCGGCGCCCGGGGGGGGGGGGGGGCGGAGCCTACCACTCGCGCCGATTTTGTAAGTGGGAGGGAGCGGGTACCATTTAAATTAGTTTTTTTCCTGCTGGCAACCCTGCGCGTGCGCGTTGGAGCGTTCGCGCACGCGCAGTGTGAAGGAAACATTGGCACTCGGCCATTTTTGTAGTTCTTTGTAGCTGTTTAATTTTTGAACATTTAATAAAAGCACATTGCCCTTCCATGATCAGCACTGAGGCTTCTTGCAGCAGTGAGAAGGCTGCAGGAAGCCTCAGAAGTTGAGGCAGCTGTTTCCCGACGGCCTTCCCCCTGCCCGCCGTCGGGAGCGGCTTCCTCCCCCCCACCGCTGCGTTCGGTCGGTCGGGCCCGCACTCCCGCCCGCCGTCTGGAACGGCTCCCTTCCCCCCCGCTGCGGTCGGTCGGTCGGGCCCGCACTCCCTCCCGCCCGCCATCTGGAACGGCTTCCTCCCCCCCGCTGCGGTCGGGCGGGCCCGCACCCCCTCCCTCCCTCCCCCCGCCCGCTGTCTGGAACGGCTTTCTCCCCCCCCCCCCTACGGTCGGTCGGGCCCGCACTCCTCCCTCCCCCCGCCGTCGGGAACGGCTTCCTCCTCCCCCCCCCGCCCCGGGAACGAACGGCTGCCTCAACTTGAGGCTTCCTGCAGCATTCTCCCTGGCTGAAGCACTTTCAGACAGGTAGGAAGATGGTTTATTTAATCTTTTCTTTGATTATAAATTTTTATTCAGGTTGGATTTATTTGTATAATATTTGTATAAGTATAAATAAGGATTTATTATAGAATTTAATGACTGTTTGCATTCAGAAATTTTAAGAGTCAATCTTTTGGTGGCTGGGCTGTTCTGTTCTTTGAAATGTTAATGCACACAACTGTGCAGACTGGGAGAAGCCATCGACCCGGATGTTCCAATATCAGCACCCAGACTCACCATTATTATGGAGTAAATCGGACAGCAACTTCTGGTGTCTGCACATGCGCAGTTAAATGCGGCTATCCGGAGATTGCTGTCAGATTTTCCCTGCTCCTCCACAAGCTTTGCTACACCGGTACCTTGCTGCTATATTTTAATGCCAAATCTATGATGGGCATGAAGTTGTGGTACTTACTAACCATGCCAGAAAAAGTTAGGGCTAGTGCATTCAGATGTAAGTGAATTTTTAACAGCGCCATACGTCTTAATTACTGCCAAACAACCTCTCTGGCTGATAAAATTTAATGTTACAAATGTGGAGTCTCAGAATTTAATTGTTGGAGATTTAAATAAATAATTTAAATAATTTTTATCCTTCTCTTAAATCCATCTTTCTTTCCCTCGCTGTACATGATCTTACATTGAATTAATTATAATTTATACTTCCTGGTTTAAGACTGCGTGTTTCAGTGAGGTTTCTTCAATCAGATTGCGCTGTTGCTTGTCCTGCTCACATAGCCATAGAGCCTCTGTAGAGGGTGTTGTGCTGAAATTGATCTCTAAATATCATAAGTTGCTGCTCAAAAGCCCGTGAAAATGCTGTGAGCAGCTGTAAGCACAATAAACAGCGAGCGCTGTTCCTTCGCCGCTGACTAAAAAATCTGGGCCGTTATGTCTAGTAGTGACCAATCATCTCATTTTTCCCCGAAAGATGGCTAATGTTGCATCTATAAAAGTGACATGAAAGGCTTCTTGTGGTAGAACAGCTCAACTTCAATTCAGCATTGACTAGTTGAATTCAGTGCAGTGTACAGGGAGAACAATCCTATAGATATCACACTGGGAAGTCTAAAAAGACTTTTCCCTCAGAGGACTCGTATAAAACATATTCTGAAGATATTTGACCCAATGTGGACTGATTGGATCTTTATTGGTACAAGTACTCAAAACATCAGTAACTGGTGAGTGTTTAGACTTCAGTACCTTACTTGTAAATAAATCTTCATTTCAACCGTAAAATTTTTAGTGTGGTATTTACCACTTTCTGTAGCAGATAAGAGAACAAACTGGTCTTAAGGCACCCCTAAAAGGCGCTCAAAGATTCTCTAATCAAGGTTATCAGTGCAACGTGCTAGGGAGGGTGACCTTACCTGATCCTCCAAAAAAAAACTTTGAAAAACATTTGGAAAGAATGCAATGTTTGATGATTAAAAAAGGGGTGGGGAGGGTACTCCAGGTACTTCCCCATGATAGTCCTTCACCTTTTAAACTGAAGATTGAACCCTTCAAGGGAATTAAACACCATTTTAAAACTGGCAGCAACATTTACAAGTACTGGATTATATACTTTTCAATCACCCAAATACCTACTTGTGTTCTGTACAGACTCCAGGGCAGGTTGGGCACATTTCACAGGCAGGTCCCTGGAATTTAAGATCAGTGCATTTGCAGCGACCACAGTCACATTTACCTCTCCCATTACACATCTGCCCATTCTTTGAAAAACATGTTGAATTGTCCAGGGAGCAATCACAGGCATTGCCAGTAAAATTGGGGTAGCATTCACACAGCCTGCATTTACAAATACCATTTCCTGCAAAAGATGATTCAGAAATGTTTAAGTTTCTCGCCATTTTTTAAAAACATTTCACCACACCCCGCTCCCGGTTAACATACTTGTGAAGTAGCGCAATAATTGGTTCCATTGGTTAAGACACACTATGGGAAATGCAGCACTTATCTGCTGGGCAGTTGAGAGAATGGGAAGAGTAGACATTGTGAATTTGCCACGTGGGAAATTAAGGATACAATGATCTTAATATTCCTTTCTGCAGTGCAATGGAATATTTAATGCAATGTTAAAAGAGTTGCACAGAAGTGTGTACATGGAAATATGGTCACACTTCCAAGTTTGAACTCCGAAGAAAGAGAGGGTGCAAAGGCTTAGGCTCAGTTTATCCATTAGTTTAAAGTGGGCTTCATTGCTGTAGAATATTTCTCTAAAACAATGGATTTAGAAGTCCATCTTCAAGTACAGTACTTAACACATCTTTGTAGTTCAGATTTTAAATATGAAGGTTAAAAACATCTATTATGTTTCTAACCAATGAAGGGTGCAGAAAGAATTCCCTGAATTGAGTGAACAGTACTGAAAATTCTGAGCAGCACAAGGGAGGGTATATGTGGTTAAAGGTAAACAAGTTTTCAGGCTGAATTTCTATCATCATAGACAGTCCCTCAAAACGAGGATGACTTGCTTCCACACTAAAAAGGGATGAGTTTACAGGTTTTTCAATGAAGGACCTAATATTCCAGATCCCGAACTACATCTTGAAGGGTGGAAGATGCCCGTGCGTGGATTTTTTTAACGTGTGATGGCCGTTGCACATCAGCCACCACACGGGCGAATTTCTTTCCAAGGTGGAGTTGGCCACAGCTTGCCTTCAATAGTTAAGTATCAAATTATAAGATTAGGCAGCAGCAAAGCACAATAGAAATGAGTAATATTCTAAAGAATTAGAAAGTAAAAATAATTGTTTGTATATGCAAGATATACATGTGCAATTATCATAGAATCATATATGTTTACAGCACGGAAGGATGCCATTTCTGCCCCGGCCAACGAGAGGCTATCCAGCCTAATCCCACTTTCCAGCTCTCGGTCCGTAACCCTGCAGGTTACGGCACTTCAAGTGCACATCCAGGTACTTTTTTAAAAAAAATGTGGTGAGGGTTTCTGCCTCTACCACCCTTTCAGGCAGTGAGTACCAGGCCCCCACAACCCTCTGCATGAAGACATTTCCCCTCGTATCCCCTCTAAACCTCCTACCAATTACTTTAAATTTATGCCTCCTGGTTGTTGACCCCTCTGCTAAGGGAAATAGGCCCTTTCTATCCACTTTATCTAGGCCTCTCATAATTTTAGACACCTTAATGAGGTCTCCCCTCAGCCTTCTCTGTTCCAAGGAAAACAAACCCAGTCTTTCCAATCTGTCCTCAGCTAAGATTCTCCACTCCCGGCAACATCCTTGTAAATCTCCTCTGACCCCTCTCCAGTGCAATCACATCCTTCCTGTAATGTGATGATCAGAATTGCATGCAGTACTCCAGCTGTGGCCTAACCAGTTTTTTTATCCCACATAACCTATTTCTGCATCATCTGCAAACTTCTTAATCATACCCCCAATATTCAAGTCTAGATCATTGATGTATACCACAAAAAGCAAAGAACCTAGTCACGAGTCCTGCGGAACCCCACTGGAAACATCCTTCCAGTCACAAATACACCCATCAACCATTATCCTTTGCTTCCTGCCTCTGAGCCAATTTTGGATCCAACGTGCCACTTTGCCCTGGATGGGCTTTTACTTTTGTGACCAGTCTGCCATGTGGGATCTTATCAAAAGCTTTGCTAAAATCCATATACACTACATCATACACACTGACCTCATCGACCCTCCTGGTTACCTCCTAGAAAAATTCAATCAAGTTAGTCAGACACGACCTTCCCTTAACAAAACTCATTTCCAAAATAAAAGTTGAACTTAAATATACCATCAGATACTTTAAAGCTATTGTAATTGCTCACTTTTGGGACTGAAGCTAGATATGTAATGCAGTGTGTTGTGAAAGTTGCACAAGTATCTTGCCATAATAAAAGTGTGTTATCCCTTTTTGTTGTAAAGAAATGTATAATGTGAAGACCAGTTGCCAACATTTCGAAGTAGTAAATTCTAGCAAGTAATTCATTGTGCTGTATACTTGCCTCCACAAATCAACCCACTGGATCGGTCACAATTGAAGTTATCACATTCACAATATTTGCCAGAGATGATTTCATTGGGATTGTCCTTCTTCTTGCAGACACATTCCCCACAGATACAATCTCCATTGTCACTACAGATTAGAGATGTATTATCTTTTCTACATGAAGCATCCATGTCCTCACTATTTACTTCATCAGTACTGCATTCACAAAATCGACCAATACGTCCTTTGTTACACCTGAAAATGAAGCAGTCCAAGTTTCCAAATTAGTGACCGAAAGATACAGTATCAACTGATTTTAGTTTTTTTTTTAAAAAAAAGCAAGCCACATTGTTCTCTTCTATTTTTGCCTCTTTTCCAACCATCCCTCCACCTGCTTATAAAATCAGAGTCCTGTGGTTGTACAGTGCTCTCATCTAGTGGCACTGGTAACAAATAGCTAACTTTCCCAACAGAGACCAGCAAGTCTAATGGTCAAACGAGACAGAGCTGACCATATTGGATAATGCAAGGCCAGCTCATTTGAATAATTTTCCACTTATGATGCAGCAGGGCTGGAATTTATGGTACTCCTACAGTGCCAGGCAGTTTTCTGGCATGGTGAAGAGCAACAGCTGTTAGTAGGGCACAAGGACAACCATTTGAATAATTTTTCAAATTAGTGCTGCTCCTAGCTTGTCTCTTAGTTCAACCCACCTACGTTGGGGTGTGTGCTGGGTTCCTCAGGCAGATTACAGGCTCAGGACATTGTGCTCAATATTCTGCAGTTTACCAAGTGCCAGTGTATGCCAGAGATTTAACTACACGACAGTGCCCTACTGTACCAGAACCAAGAGTAAAAATATAGTATTAACTTTAGCATGAGTCGAATAGAATATTAGTGCTTGGTGGAATTACAGTAATAGGCTATGAAAAATTACCATATCAGATGGCAATTAGAAGTAATTTACTGCAGTCACAGTTCTATAAATTGCATCACTGCATCAAAAATAATTCTTCCACTTTCTTACAGCCCAAATTACTGCCTCTTCATTGAAAGGTAGAATATTTTCTGCTCTGGATGGAATTAGCAGCTCTACCCAGAGAGAGACAAGTTAATGTTTTGGGTGTGATCCTTTGTCCTCCTGAAGAAGTCTCACCCAAAATATTGACCCGTTTCCTCTTCAGATGCTTGTTGGTTTGTGTATTGCCAGTTTTTCTTGGTATCTCAAATTAAATTATGTTCAATTCGACAGCACCACCATTCCTTACCTTGAACAAAATAATTCAAAAAAAAATTTACCCCATAAAGACAAGCTGCCACAAGTAACTTGTTTTACCATTAAATCCCTACTTTAATAACCGTAACCTTTGCTGAAAAATCTAAACATCTTTAACCTCAACATTGTATTACTTAAGTAACAAAGGTAACAATAGAAACATTAAAAATGTCCATTTTATTGAGCTTTTATTCTTTACTATCCCTACTCCAAGTTTGTGCACACATTAATTAATCTCTGAACAAACTGATTACCTACCTGCAAGCTCCACACTCAAATGTTCCATTACCCTGGTGACAATCTGGGCTATTAGGGAATCCCTTTTTATGGCACTCGCATTCACAAACAAACTCCAGAGCAACTTCCACCTTCTCGTTAAATCCCAGAGGTTTGATTTGAATAGTTGTCTTCTCTCCATTATTTGGGCATTTTTTTGCTGTGATACTTATGTTGAAGTTCACCTAAAAGGAAAGTGACCAATATATAAAGAACATTTATTTTCATTCTTAGATACTTCCAATTCAGGTGCTATTGCAAATTGTTTCAATGAAAAAAACATTAGTTTGCACCAGCTTCTGTCGTGATGAGCTCCTGATTCCATCCATGTTGGCACGGGGACACACTAAGTCACAAGGGGGGAGAAAGAGAGGAGGAAGGGTGAAATGACTGTTCACTGCATTATGTTCATGTTGGCATTTTCTCATTGGCATGTTTGCAGAATTTTAAGAGCCAGCAGAGTAAAGTGTATGGCATGTGTTAGTCGGGGAGGAGAAAGGTGAGAAAAGTAGATTTCAAGGACAACATTAGTATAGTTTGCATTGCAGCAAGACTAATTTAATTTCTGTATTAAAGTTAGTTATGTTCAGTATTTTCCCCATGCAATTTTGCTGCACAATTGTTCTTTTTAAATCAGATCCACTTTCACAACAATTAACAATGTATCGAGACAGAAGCAATTATTACTTCTTCTAATAGTTTACATTCTTCATTTACTGAACTCAAGGTTTAAAGGATTTTAACACTAACCTTTTTTTTTTTCCAATCAAATATGTGGTCTTTATTACATTTTGGATGAGATAAAAATGGATAAAGAGGAGTTACTAGGAAGGCTGGCAGTACTTAAAGTAGGTAAGTCACCTGGTCTGGATGGGATACATCCTAGGTCACTGAGGGAAGCAAGGGGAGAAATTGCAATGGTGCTGGCCACAATCTTCCAATCCTTCTTAGATACCGGGGTGGTGCCAAAGGACTGGAAGCCTGCAAACATTATACCCTTGTTCAATAAAAGGGGAGAAAGATAAACCTGGCAAATACAGGCTAGTCAGTTTAACATCAGTGATGGAGAAGCTTTTAGAAACAGTAATCCGGGGAGAAAATTAAAGCACTGAACACAAGTTTGTAACTTTAATGCAGAAATGAAATTAGTCTTGCTGCAGCGCAAGCTATACTAACTTTGTCCTTGAAATCATCTACTTTTTCTCATCTTTCACCTCCCCAAAATGACAACAGAGAGGGTGGATGAAGGCAGTGAAGTTGATGTTGAATATATGGACTTTCAAAAGGCATTTGATAAAATACTACATATTAGGCTCGTTAGCAAAATTGGGATAAAAGAGGCAGTAGCAGCATGTATACAAAATTGGCTGAGGGATAGAAAAGATAATTGTGATGAATGGCTGTTTTTCAGACTGGAGGGAGGTATTCAGCTAAGGGGAAGAAAACAGTTGTGGTGGAAGATAGTAATATACTTCAAGAAGGCATAGGCTGGTGGATTGGGTGGACACATGGCAGATGAAATTCAACGTAGAAGAGTGAGGGGTAATACATTTTGGTAGGGAAAATGAGGCGACACAAACATGCTAAATGGTACAATTTTAAAGGGGGTGCAAGAGAGACAGACACCTGGGGGTACCTGTGCACAGATCTTTGAAGGTGGCAGGACAGGTTAACAAAGTATATGGGATCCTGGGCTTTATAAATAGAGGCAGAGTACAAGAGCTAGGAAGTTATGCTAAACCTATATAAAACACTAGTTCGGCTCCAGCTGGATTAGTATCCAATTCCGGACACCACACTTAAAAAGGACGTGAAGGCTTTGGAGAGGGTACAGAAGAGATTTACTAGAATGGTTCCAGGGTTGAGGGATTACAATTATGTGGATAAACTGGAGAAAGCTGGAGTTGTTCTCCTTGGAGCAGAAAAGGCAGAGGAAATTTGATAGAGCTTACAATCATGAAGGATTTAGATAGAGTAAATGAAGAGAAACGGTTTCCAATGTCTAAAGGGTCAATAGCCAGAGACCACAGATTTAAGGTGATTGGCAAAAGAACCAGAGGCGACATGAGGAAAAACTTTATGCAACGAGTGGTTAGATTTGGAATGCATTGTCTAAAAAGGTGGTGGATACAGAATCAATAGCAGCCTTCAAAATGAAATTGGATAAATACTTGGGAGAAAAAATTGCAGGGAAATGGGGAAAGAGCGGGGGAGTGGGACTAACTGGATTGCTCGGAGAGCCGGCCCAGACTGGATGGGTCGAATGGCCTCCTTCGGTGCTGTACTATTCCATGATTCTATATCCTAGAGTTGAAATCCCTGTGTCTAACCCACTGCACGACCCAGCCCCCAGATCTCCTAGTCTATCGGCAAATCTTTATTTCTTATTCCTTACTACACCATTTCTCTCATTCTGTCCCAAATTAGAAGTGCAGCAACAAAACCTCTAACAAATTTCTGGCAGTGTTATAAAACCAAAAAAACGGTTAAAATTTAACAGTACCGCTACAGCAGTTGGAGCAAAAAAATAATAGGTGCATAGTATGCTGCTCCAACAGCCTTGTGCAGAAAGGGAATGCCCAATGTAATACTAAACTACACAGACCAGAAGGGGAGGACAAAGAGATTCAATATACAAGACCTCTACTAGATTCAATTGAGGTATGCCATCATTTTACTCAATCATGGACATGGGGGTAGTAGAAAATGCAAGGGCAGAGGAGGGACACCACTGACTTGGGTTAAGGTCATGAATTACCATGGTACATTTTTGGATCCTCACACAGTAGGTTGAGAGTGACTGCATCAGATGTTTTGGGAGCAGTAACACATCTTCATAGACACCAACCTTTCATAGGCACTGAAAATAGATAAAATAGAACCTAGGTATAGAGTGGATGCATGTATTTATAGATTATGCAGGAGGAAGACCCAAGTATTATGATCAGACAAGAAGTTTGGGGGGGTGGTGGAAAAGAAGGGTAGCATCTAAATTTGAAGTCAACTTCAGCCTAAACCACGATATGCAAAGAAAAAGCTGAGAGTTATCTTCCTGGCCCCCAAATTCTGTACCATAGCATGTGCATATTTCATCTGCATAGCCATTGATAAAATCTTTCAGAAAATGTTAATATGAGCAATGGATTGACTGGATCTTACCTCATCGCCAATTTGAATGCCTAAACACTTCCTGCCATTTTCTCCTGTATGAACGGTATTATTCTTACAGTAGGCTGTATAATGTATTGACACACCTTCTGGCAATTTGCTGTTCTCCAGGATAACCTCAGAAGACAAAGCCTGCAAAAAAAGATAGAAGCGTAGCCATCACTGTATTTGTATTTGTAAGTATGGGACTGGTTAAAAAAAAGTTGAATAAATTTTGATGCAAGGGTCAACTTAATGATCAGTACTTACGTGATAAGCATCAATTATCAGCTTGATTACATTACTGGAGTTTGATGACAGAACACCTACTTCAGATTTTGGAATGAGATCATGGAGTGCCTATTAATAATAGAGCAACAATGTCAAATGCAAGTTATGAAATGGCAATACTAAATATCAAGCTACTAAATGTTTTCACTAAGGCATTAATCTGAGGTCATTTCTGCCAGTTCAGATGAATGGAAAGCACCCCAAAATAAAAGGGATTGCATGAACTTTGAAACTACGATTTAGAAGAGCTAAGTGCGCTAATTCCAATCCCCAAATTGAAAATCTAATCCAAAATGTTATAATCTTGAAAGTAACTGTGGGGTTAAGACGTGAACAACATTTGAGTAGAATTGGAACAGAGGGAAAGATCAGTGAACAACCAGGAACTAAATATTTAATAAATCATAACTGCACTCCGCTGTGAGCTAGAAAAATGTCTTCACTAACGAATACAAAATAAAAAAGCTCCCATTAGCAATGTACCCGATTTAAACTCTAATTTAGCAATATAGTTCAGCATTCCAGCTGCTTTGATGTAATTTCACAACATATTAAAATTTGAACCATACACCTAACTGCTTTGATAATTTGACAGATGTTCCCAATGACCACTGTCTGCAACTGCACTGATTTTTATCTGCTACAGTTCTGCCCACTTGGACTGTGTCCTGCACATTGTTTAAGTCCTTGGCTGCCTCAGACTCGATTACGTCCTTTACTATTGGCTATGAATCTTGCTAACTTGCATTGAACGGAGGCCCCATCTGGCATTGCCATTGGTTCAGATGAATGGAAAACACCCTCAACATAAACAGACTGCATTAAATCCAAGTTGAGGTAAGCACAACAGCCCACTAATTTTTGCAGCACTGACATCACTGCCCTAACAAGTAGCTGCTGTTTCTTTCAGTCAATTTTCTATCCATTTTTAGATTTTACTCTGAATTTCAACCACTTTAAAACATATGTAATTGCCTTTCATGTAGAAGTTTGTCAAATGCTTTCAGAAAGTCGAAATATGCCATGTCATGACGCTTTCTACAGTTCCAGCACAAACTAGTTTAACACTAGGGAAGTACTAAAGGAGTTACATTTTCAGTTCTGGATACAGAACTTAGGAAGGATATATTGGCCTTGGGTTTACCAGAATTATATCAGGATTAACTTATGAGGCTAGGTTGCATAAACTAGATTTGTATCCCTGAGTTTACAAGGTTGAGGGGTGAACTAACTGAAGTATTTAAAATGATTAAGGGATTCAATAGGTTGACAGAGAAACTATTTCCTCTGGTGGGGAAACCAGAACAAGAGGGCATCATTTTAAAATTAGAGCTAGGCCATTTAGAAGTGAAATCAGGAAGCACTTTTTCCACACAAAGGGTAGTGGAAACCTGTTACTCTTTCCCCCAAAAGGCCGTTGATGCAGCGTCAATAGAAATTTTGAGGACCAAGATCAATAGCTTTTTGTTAGGTATTATGGAGCAAAGGCAGGTAAATGGAGTTGAGGTACAGACATGATCGGATTGAATGGTGAAACAGGTTCGAGGGGCAGAATGGCCGATCGCTGATGCCATGTTCTTAGGAGTATGACTTTGCCAAATGTACTGCCCTTAAATAAGCCATTAAACAGAGGCTCTGTCTGCATTTTCCAGTGGTTTGAATGAATAGAAAATACCCCATGAGACTACTTGAATAGCAGGGAATTATCCCAATGTCCTAACCAACATTCCTGCCTCAACCAACTATCAAAAAGGATTAACTGGTCATTCATTTCATTTGTTATTAATGGAACCATGTGTGCAAATTGCCTAAGCATTTTTGACCATACTTCAAGAAAAGTATTTCATTGGTTTTGACAGGCTTCAGAACATCCTGAAAAATGCGATAAGGCACTATTATAAACTCAAGTGTTTATTCCATATCGATATTTATTACTTCCTGCCCCCAAACCATATGGTGTGTTATTTAAGCACTGTCCTATCGCTAGGTACACCCTGTGGTCAAATGACAATAATGAACAGGTGTTTAGACTGACTATTGCATCTCAGATTCTGGAATTATTATAATTCTGCACTGATGCATACAAAATATAGCTGTCCAACAGTTCTGAAATTTCTTGTGTATTTGGAAGCACTTACCTTGTACACACCCTTGAACTCTTCTGTAACAGCAAAAATAGGCTGAATATTATTGTCACTAAGTTTTTGTACCAAATGAGCAATGGATGGATAATCCTGCAGACAACATTTCAGAATTTCAGGTGATTTGACACTTTACAGAACATTCAATATTTTATACAAAGTATTCTAAAGGCAGGCTGAAGAATTGAGTTTTATTTAAGCTAAATAATATTCCCAAGATCCATACTGCCAAGATCAAAGAGAAAACTTACATAATAATCACTCATGGTGTAGAGACCCTGAGTATTGAGATGGCAATTTCCATCATTTGGTAGAACAATGCCACCCAGTTTACCATCTCCAGCAAAGTGAAATCCTGCATCTGTAGAGAACACGAGCAATCGAGTGACATTTCGCCAGCCAATTTTATCCTGTGAAGTAGAGAATAATTAAATAGTATTCCGAATCACTTCCCTCTGTGCTGTAAACCTCTACAGTTCTCTTAAAAATAGGTTTACTTGGGAAAGAGAAGTGCAGGTTAAAGCAAATGGTACAGAAGTAACAAGAGCACTAAATATAAAGATCATCACTACAAGGAAATACTGGAAGTGCTTAAGCTTTCTAGTACCTGTATAGAAAGGAGGGAGTCAAAGGGGGACCTATTGAAGTATATAAAATATTAAATGGTGTATAGATGCAGTAAATCCAGATCATGAGAGCACCAAAAGAAATAAAACTTAATGAAAATAATTTCAGAACAGTTGAGTAAAAACTTGGGAATAATGAAGCAAGCTAAGAGACAAAATATTGGGATTATTCAAATACAATTATTTTCACTTACCCCACAGACAGCAACCTGCATTATGGCATCAAAACCACCTTCTGGAGAGTCCAGGTTTCCAGAAATAGTCTGGTTGCTCACAAGTTCATTGAACTTTGATCCATCATTGGTCAATGGCAGCACATTTTTGTAGCTGAATGGGCTTGTACATATTTCACCACCTGTGCAAGGATTTTTCCTTTTGGCTGGGGTTGTGCTGATGTAAGGCATCACAGTCTTATCCACAAAAGAACCAAACCCTAAAGAAGAACAGTTTCTTTCATAAGATTAAGCTTTGTCTGTTGAATGTAAGGCAACATAAATACTGTGGCAACAAGAGCTGGTCAGGGTGGGTATTCCGAGAAGAGTGTCTCACCTCCTGACTTCCCACAGCCTTTCCATCATCTACAAGGCACAAGTCAGGAGTGCGATGGAATACTCTATACTTACCTGGATGAGTGCAGCTCCAACACAAAAAGCTCGACACCATCCAGGACAAAGCAGCCTGCCTGATTGGCACCCCATCCACCACCTTAAACAAACATTCACCCCCTCCACCACCAGTGCACCGTGGCTGCCGTGTGTACCATCTGCAAGATGCACTGCAAATGCAGATGCAACCCACAAACCCATGACCTCTACCACCTAGAAAGACAAGGGCAGCAGGCACATGGGAACACCATCGCCTTCAAGTTACACACACCATCCTGACTTGGAAAGGTTATCACCATTCCTTCATTGTCACTGGGTCAAAATCCTAGAACTCCCTCCCCAACCCCTATGGGAGTATCTTCACCACATGAACTGCAGCAGTTCAAGGCAGCGGCTCATCACTACCTTCTCCAGGGCAATTGGGGATGGGCAATAAATGCTGGCCTTGCCAGCGACACTCACATCCCAGGAATTTTTTATTTTATTAAAAAAATGATAAAAGATAATTTACCAATTCTGAAATCAGAAGTTATCTGCTGCATTTCATTTTTCAATTCCGTTCCCAACTTCTTTACATTTTCCAAGTCATCCTTCATAGAAAAAGAGAGGTCCATAAGATAATAGAGATCAATGGGATAGTCTTCCGCTCTCTTAAAATACAATGGGAAAGTTTGTGGCTCTCCTGAAAATAAATTCCAAGAAATGTCTGTTAGAAATGGACATATGAAATGCAAATCCACATCATGCTTGATAAGGTTTAGGAAGAGTTCTCAAGGGTGCTAATCTCACTAAGTTTTGTTCTGTGTGAACGGTGCATGATTGAATGTCACAAATATTCTTTGAAAGCAGTCCACAGGGAGAGTGTCTTGCAGGTTAACACTATATCCAAGCTATTTGTACCCTTGCACTGACACATTACAAGTAATCTTTAGTCATTACAATACATAAAGCCTGGTTCCGAACTGCATCTTTATTTTTGGATCAGAGAGCCAGCAACAAAACAAAGTGACAATCCAAAAAATGTCTTAAAGTTTAAACTCAACGGGCTCAATTTTGTCCAACCCCTTTTTTCGGCGCACTTACCTTAAGTTCGCCGACTGTGTGTGCTGGAAACGGCAGCGGAAAAAGTCGCCCCATCCTGGCAGCTCTTCCGCGTGGTGTGCATTGTGAAGTGGGGGGTGGAACAACAGGCCACGCCGGCACCTGCACGTATGCCCAGTGAATCTACATGCATGTTCCTACTCTCCCAGCGGGTCCTGCGGGCTGTGAGCAGGACCCGATGCTCGCAGCCCCTATCCCCGGCCGAAGGGACGCCCCGATCTCACTGCACCCTATCCCCGGCCGAATGGCCTCCCGCACCGGCCGGCTTGCTGACTTCCCGAGCCGGGGTAGGACTTCAGTTTTATTTATTATTCATTGATGGTTGTGCTTGAGAGTTTTGATTAAGGGGGTGGGGGGTGAGAGGAGGAGGAGAGTTTTCTTTTTTGGGGGGGAGGGAGGGCGAGAGTGAAAAAGTGTATTTTGGGGGGGTGGAAAGAGTATTTTGGGGGGGGGGGGGGGGGGAAGACTTAAAAAAAAATGTGATTCTGGCATAAAGGTAGGACTTCTATTTTTTGTTGGTTATTGATTGATTGCTTATTACTTTTTGTGGTTTGTTTAGTGCTTTTTAAGTCTTGGTGCAGGTCCTCAGCTTCCTTCTATTTTTTATTTGTTATTGAATGCTTATTTTTGTGCTTTGTAAGTACTAACCTGCGCCAATTTCTTAACTGCCCGCAAGGTTTTTCAGAGCTGGCCACATACGCTAACCTAAGTCGATTTGGAGTAAGTTTTAGCAGGCCAAAGTGGCATAAATGGCCAAAACTGACTTAAGTGTTTGGCAACGCCCTCTTTTGAAAAAAAAAAAATCATACCTAACTGACTTACTCTGGAGCAAATCTTGGGGGGAAAATGACTTTTTAAACTTACGCCAGAAAAAACTTCAAAAAGATTGATACAAGTCATGGCCAAAATTGGGCCCAACAGCTCCTCATAGCAAAACAGAAGCATTAGAGCAGTAAAATGGGCATAAGAGTTAGCTTACGAACAGTGATGAGAAACCCTTAACACATTACACAAAGTGGTTGTTGCAGAAGTATACTGATCTTCAATACTGGTGGCTTTTGCAACAGAAATAGACATTTTACTACCCAGTTCCTCAAACAGCTTAGCAAGATCACCACATAATTTTGCTTCTTGTGGCAAACTTAGTCTTAAACCATCAGCACCAAAACAGATCATTTATCTCTTAATAAAAACAAAATGCTGGAAATAATTAGCAGGTCAGACAGCATCTGTGGAGAGAGAAACAGAGTTAATGTTTAAGGCCAGTGGCCCTTTGTCAAAATGAAAGGTGATCAACCTGAAATGTTAACTTTGTTTCTCTCTCTCTCCACAGATGTAGCGTGACCTGTGTGTTTTTATTTCAGATTTCTAGCAGCCACAATATTTTTCTTTTGCATTTCTCTCATTTGTCTGTTTATGGGACCTTGTAGTACACAAATTGGCAGCTGCATTTGACTATAAAATAACTTTAAACCTAATTAATTGACTGTGAAGCGCTTGAGACATCAGAGCACACAAAGCACTATATTAACTAATTTTTTTCTTTCAAAGGAAGGTGGCGGATACATTTTAGTGATTTACTAAAAAGGAGAAACATTTAATTTGACAAAAAATAATGAACCCTATCCCATTCCAAATAAATGGAAGCTATGTACCAAAATAAGGATTAAGAAATTTCCAAGTGCAAGAAATTTAAGGCTTCTCAAGGCGAGAGATTCAAACGGATCTAACATCCGTTTACTCAAACAAACAACAGAGATTAGCAAACAAACAGCTTGACCTTGCAGAAAATTCTCCAACCACATTTCTGTTACCAGTTGTCAGCAAGATAATCTATTCACGATATAGACCCTTAACAAGCTGGGTAATAAACCTAATTTAAGTATCTGCAGCTACAAGATAGCTGCATATTCATATTCCAATCAGATGCTACTGGTCCTAACACCAATGGTTAAATTCCTTCTATTTGACATTGAATCATAGAAGCTTTACACAGTTATATCTGCTCTCTATTGGAGCTAAATATTTTGTCCATTCCCCTGTCGTTTCCCAATTTTACTTCAAATATTTATCCACTTCCTTTTAAAGGCTATTAAGCATTCTCATTTCACCACGAGAAGGGTACTCCATATCCTAAAAACATTGCCCTTAGATCTTTTGATGATCTTAAATTTATGCCCTCTAGTTACTGACTCACCGGTAACAGCTTTTTAAAAAAAGCTTATTTACTACATCAAAAACCCTCATAATTCTGACCACCACTATCAGGTCTCCTCTTCACTACTCAATTCTAGTGAGGAGCCAGTTTTTCAAGTCTCTTCTCATAACTGAAAACCTAAATCCCTCTGCTGTTCTATGCTTTTAAAGTTTTACCATTTAGTCTAGAGATGATTTTCCTGACTTTTGTCCACTGGAAATGGCCATTTTCCCATGTGCCAACATGAGGAAAAGGGCGTGGAGACATGTTTTACCATAAAATGGAAAGGAGTAGAAAGTATGAAAATGTTGCTCTTTTCAGCCCACTGAATGTTACAAAAATTGCAGTAGTTTCCTCTATCCAATCTTGATCCCAAAAGGCAATGAGGGAAAATACAGGGAAGAGGGACTCTTGTTGAGCAAAATAAAAGAGCTGCAGCTCGACTCCACAAGAAATTAGGGATGCGTGCAATAAAGGTACAGCAGTTATAATGGGCGACGATAATCGGTTATAGATTGCGCTAACCAAACTGGTAGCAATACGGTGGAGGAGGATTTCCTGCAGTGTATTTGGGATGGTTTTCTAGACCAATGTGTCAAGGAACCAACTACAGTAAGCAGGCCATCCTAGATTGGGTGATGTGTAATGAGAAAGGACTAATTAGCAATCTTGCTGTGTGAGGCCCCTTGGGGAAGAGTGACCATAATATGGGAGAATTATTTATTAAGGTGGAGTGTGACTAGGGCCCTGGACTCGAGGAAAGGTAACTTCAATGGTATGAGATGTGAATTGGCTAGAATAGACTGGCGAATGATACTTAAAGGGTTGACGGTGGATAGGCAATGGTAGACATTTAAAGATCACATGGATGAACTTCAACAATTGCACATCCCTGTCTGGAGTAAAAAATAAAGTGGGGAAGGTGGCTCAACCATGGCTAACAAGGGAAATTAAGGATAGTGTTAAATCCAAGGAAGAGGCATATAAATTGCCCAGAAAAAGCAGCAAACCTGAGGACTGGGAGAGATTTAGAATTCAGCAGAGGAGGACAAAGGGTTTAATTAGGAGGGGGAAAATAGAGTATGAGGAAGCTTGCTGGGAACATTAAAAACTGACTGCAAAAGCTTCTAGATATGTGAAGAGAAAAAGATTAGTGAAGACAACTGTAGGTTCCTTGCAGTCAGATTCAGATGAATTTATAATGGGGAACAAAGAAATGGCGGACCAGTTGAACAAATACTTTGGTTCTGTCTTCACGAAGGAAGACACAAATAACCTTCCGGAAATACTAGGGGACCGAGGGTCTAGTGAGAAGGAGGAACTGAAGGAAATCCTTATTAGTCAGCAAATTGTGTTAGGGAAATTGATGGGACTGAAGGCTGATAAATCCCCAGGGCCAGATAGTCTGCATCCCGGAGTACTTAAGGAAGTGGCCCTAGAAATAGTGGATGCATTGGTGACCATTTTCCAACAGTCTATCGACTCTGGATCAGTTCCTATGGACTGGAGGGTAGCTAACGTAACACCACTTTTTAAAAAAAAAAGAGAAAACGGGTAGCATTTAGCCTAACATTAGTGAGGAAAATGTTGAAATCAATTATTAAAGATGAAATTGCAGCGCATTTGGAAAGCAGTGACAGAATCGGTCCAAGTCAGCATGGATTTATGAAAGGGAAATCATGCTTGACAAATCTTCTGGAATTTTTTGAGGATGTAACTGGTAGAGTGGACAAGGGAGAACCAGTGGATGTGGTGTATTTGGAGTTTCAAAAGGTTTTTGACAAGGTCCCACAAGAGATCAGTGTGCAAAATTAAAGCACATGGTATTGGGGGCAATATACTGACGTGGATAGAGAACTGATTGGTATACAGGAAGCAATGAGTTGGGATAAATAGGCCCTTTTCAGAATGGCAGGCAGTGACTAGTGGGGTGCCACAGGGCTCAGTGCTGGGATCCCAGCTCTTTACAATATACATTAATGATTTAGATGAAGGAATTGAATGCAATATCTCCAAGTTTGCAGATGACACTAAGCTGGGTGGCAGTGTGAGCTGCGAGGAGAATGCCAAGAGGCTGCAGGGTGACTTGGACAGGTTAGGTGAGTGGCAAATGCATTGCAGATGTAGTATAATGTGGATAAATGTGAGGTTATCCACTTTGGTGGCAAAAACACGAAGGCAGAATATCTGAATGGCGGCAGATTAGGAAAAGTAGAGGTGCAACGAGACCTGGGTGTCATGGTACATCAGTCATTGAACGTTGGCATGCAGGTACAGCAGGCAGTGAAGGCGGAAAATGGTATGTTGGCCTTCATAGCTAGGGGATTTGAGTATAGGAGCAGGGAGGTCTTACTGTAGTTGTACAGGGCCTTGGTGAGGCCTCACCTGGAATATTGTATTCAGTTTTGGTCTCCTAATCGGAGGAAGGACGTTCTTGCTATTGAGGGAGTGCAGCGAAGGTTCACCAGACTGATTCCCGGGATGGCAGGGCTGACATATGAGGAGAGACTGGATCGACTGGGCCTGTATTCATTGAAGTTTAGAAGGATGAGAGGGGATCTCAGAAACATTTAAAATTCTGACGGGACGGGACTGGACAGGTTAGACGCAGGAAGAATGTTCCCGATGTTGGGGAAGTCCAGAACCAGGGGACACAGTCTAAGGATCAGGGGTAAGCCATTTAGGACTGATGGAGAAACTTCTTCACTCAGAGTTGTTAACCTGTGGAATTCCCTGCCGCAGAGAGTTGTTGATGCCAGTTCATTGGATATATTCAAGAGGGAGCTAGGTATGACCCTTACGGCTAAAGGGATCAAGGGGTATGGAGAGAAAGCAGGAAAGGGGTACTGAGGTGAATGATCAGCCATAATCTTATTCAATGGTGGTGCAGGCTCGAAGGGCTGAATGGCCTACTCCTGCACCTATTTTCTATGTTTCTATGTCAAAGTAGAATTGGGCCGACTCGTGGACTATCTATTCACAAAACTGAACTGAATTCCTATACACATCAGGGTGTTTTGAATATCATGGTGTTGAACAAAATGATGTGCATAGTACTGAGATAGAGAAGGCGGAATTGACTGGCTTTTTAATGTAACTTATGTCTATGCTACTGTTGAAATGCTTACCGCATTGCGGAACTAGAGCTGCGGGTGGATACACTCTGGAGCATCCGCGATGCTGAGGATGTCGTGGATAGCACATTTAGAGAGTTGGTCACACCGCAGGCAAAGGGTACAAAGACAGATATAGAATGAGTGACCATCAGGCAGAGTAGTAGGAAGGCAGTGCAGGAGTCCCCTGCGGTCATCTCCCTCCAAAACAGATATACCACTTTGGATACTGTTGGGAGAGATGGCTCGTCAGGGGAAGGCAGCAGCAGCCAAGTTCATGGCATCATGGGTGGCTCTGCTGCGTAGGGGGGCAGGAAAAAAAAGAGTGGGCGAGCTATAGTGGTAGGGGACTCTATTGTAAGGGGAATAGTTAGGCAACAGCAAACAAGACTCCAGGATGGTATGTTGCCTCCCTGGTGCAATGGTCAAGGATGCCTCAGAGCGACTGCAGGACATTCTGGAGGGGAAGGGCGAACAGCCAGTTGTTGTGGTTCATATAGTTAGCAACGATATAGGTAAAAAGCGGGATGAAGTCCTACAAGCTGAATTTAGGGAGCTAGGAGTTAAATTAAAGAGTAGGACCTCAAAAAGGTAGTAATCTCAGGATTAGATTGCCAGTCACAGTAGAAATAGTAAGATAGTTAAGATGAATACGTGGCTTGAGGAATGGTGCAAGAGGGAGGGATTCAAATTCCTGGGACATTGGAACCAGTTCTGGGGGAGGTGGGACTAGTACAAACAAGACAGTCTGCACCTGGGCATGACTGGAACTGATGTCCATGGGGGAGTGTTCGCTAGTGCTGTTGAGGAGAATTTAAACTAATATGACAGGGGGATGTGAATCTATGCAGGGAGACAGAGGGAAGTAAAGAGGTCAGAAGCAAAAGGTAGAAAGGAGAAAATTAAAGTGGACGGCAGAAAAATCGAAGACAAAGATCAAAAAGGGCCGCATTACAGCATAATTCTAAAAGGACAAAGTGTTAAAAAAAACAAGCCTGAAGGCTCTGTCTCAATACAAGAAGCATTCATAATAAGGTGGATGAATTAACTGTGGAGATAGCGGTAAACGGATAGGATTTAATTGGGATTACGGAGACATGGCTCCAGGGTGACCAACGCTGGGAACTCAACAGGTTAGATACAGAATGAATGTTCCCGATGTTGGGAAAGTCCAGAACCAGGGGTCACAGTCAAAGGATAAGGGGTAAGCCATTTAGGACTGAGATGATGAGAAACTTCTTCAGAGTTGTGGGCATGTGGAATTCTCTATCACAGAAAGTTGTTGAGGCCAGTTAGTTAGATATATTCAAAAGGGAGTTAGATGTGGCCCTCACAGCTAAAGGGATCAAGGGGTATGGAGAGAAAGCAGGAATGGGGTACTGAAATGCATGATCATATTGAATGGTAGTGCAGGCTCGAAGGGCCGAATGGCCTACTCCTGCATCTATTTTCTATGATACCAATTTGTTGCAAATGTATTCCCTCGAATATGCTATCCAGATTTCTAGGCAGTTTACACGCCAATAGTCCTGTGGCTGGGTCCTCACAATGTAGTACTATTCTGACTATGCTTGACACTAATGGATTTTCTGATGGTGTAAAATCAGTTATGAACACCCAGTGAAACCTAGTACATAATCATTTTTCCCTGCCATGATTTGTTTTAGGCATCTATTTGAATGGTGCAGAGACTATTATTTTCAGCAATGCAAACTACAATCATATTCCACTTTATGACAAGAAACAAAACCCAAGTATTAGTGTTAAAGCTTGTTGTGGAAATACCTGATCGCAATTTCAGGGTTAGCTTCTGTGGTCGAATCTGTGTAATGTCTTCCAGCTTTACCTTCTCACCGCTTGTACGGCCAGTAAGTGCTTTATTAGCATCTACATGTTGTGAACCTTTGGGATTTTCAATATCTTTCATTGTACACCCTCTCATTTTTAAGGATTCTATATCATCACACCGTGCAGCGTTTGGTTCTCCCTGTTGCAAGAATGCCTACAAAATTTTTTAATAAAAGTTCATATTCTTAAGATACAGATTAAGACACATGAATTAATCACATTTGCAGACATTTGATCTCATTTAGTACCAATTATTTTCTGCCATTCGATTCCATTACCACGCTCAGTCATAGAAATTGCAGCCCAGGCGGCAGTTACTTCTTCATCTGCAGCTGTCTACGCAGAGTTTTCGATCAAGACTACCCATTTTAAATATGAGCAAGTCACGTAGCAGAGATTCTGGCTGGGATTCTGTTCCACTGGGATGCTCGACACTTTAACACCTCACTATTCCCTCCAACCCCATGTCCCCACCCCCGGTCTCTCACCATTAAGAAAATATTCTGATCGTCTTCTGCCTGACTTCCTGTAGCAGCACTTCCAAAGTGAGGGTCTGTTCTCTGTAACCACCATATATATATATATGGTCCTTTAAGCTGCAGCACTTCCTCCTGCAGTAGCACACTATTTCTACTCCACCCACATAAACAGGCAAGCTCAGCTTGCCCTAAATATTGAAATAAGACAGACCCCAGAAAGTGCAATGTGGGTCAGTAGCCAGACATTTGGTGGGCAGCACTCACACACAATCCTCCTTCTGGTCAGGACCGCGCTACATTGGAAATATAGGCTATCTGATCCCATTCCCCTACTCCTTTTATATTTTTCCTTTTCAAATGAAGTGTAATGGTCTCTGTCTGAATCGTCTCTTGTGGCAAAGCATTCCATGCCCCAGTTTCCTAGAATACATCATGGAAACAACCAGGGAATAGGCTATTTTAGATCTTGTACTGTGTACTGAGACAGGGTTAATTAGTAATCTCATAATAAAAGGATCCTTCGGGGGAAGAGTGATCATACTATGATTAATATTTCACTCTCAAACCCAATGTGAAATTCTAAGTCCAAAACTAGATTCTAATCTTAAATAAAGCCAATTACATAGGTATGAGGGGAAAATTAGCTAAGGTAGGTTGGGAAATTAAATTAAAAGGTATGATGGTAGATAAGCAGTGGCAAACATTTAAAGAAATATTCCAAAATTCTCAACAAATATACATTCCATTGAGAAATTAAAAACTCCATGGAAAAGGTGATCCATCCGAAGCTAAAGATATTAAGGATAGTATTGAATTAAAAGAGGCTTGTAATGTTGCAAAGAATGGATTGGGAGAGCATTAGAAACCAAAAAATTGCTAAAGAAAATAGATTGAGCGCAAATTAGCAAAATATATAAAAACAGATTGCAAGAGCTTCTACAAGTAAGTAAAAAGGAAGAGTGTAGCAAAAGTAAGCATTGGTCCCTTAGAGGCTGAGACAGGATAAATTATAATGGGGAATAAGGAAATGGAAGAGACTTTAAACAAATATTTTTTATGTCTTCACAGTGGAAGATACAAAAAGTTTACCGAAAATACTGGGGGTACCAAGGAGCTAAGGAACAAAGTAATTAAGATCAGTAGAGAAAAAGTATCCGAGAAACTAATGGGATTAAAAGCCAACAATCCCATGGACCCGATGGCCTACATCCTAGGGTTCTAAGAGATGGCTACAGAGATAGTAGATGCATTGCTTGTGATCTAATATTCCCTAGATTCTTGAACAGTCCCAGCAAATTGGAAGGTAGCAAATGTAACCCCACGGTTCAAGAAAGGAGAGAGAGAAAACAGGGAACTACAGGCCAGTTAGCCTGATATCAGTCGTTGGGAAAATATTGGGATCCATTATTAAGGAAGTGGTAACAGGGCATTTAGAAAATCAGAATATGATTAGGTAGAGTCAACATGATTTTATGAAAGGGAAATAGTGTTTAACAAATTTATTAGAATTTTTTCAGGATGTGACTAGCAGGGTAGATAAAGGGGAAGAAGTGAATGTCGTATATTTGGATTTCCAAAAGACATTCGATAAGGTGCCACATAAAAGATTGTCACGCAAGATAAGGGTTCATGGAATCGGAGGTAATGTATTAGGATGGATAGAGGATTGGTTAACTGACAGAAACAGAGTAGGGATAAAAGGGTCATTTTCAGGTTGGCAGGCTGTAACTAGTGGGGTGCCATGATCGTATTGAATGGCAGAGCAGGCTCGAGCAGTGTATGACCAACTCCTGCTCCTAATTCTTATGTAACCAATGGAAGTAATCGTTTCCTGTTTACTCTCTCAAAAGGTGTTCATAAGCTCTACAGATTACATTTAAAATATGATGGCAAGCACTAGTTATATACCTTATAATGGGCAAAATATAGATTTCAATGAGCTACAATTATTTACAAAAATAAAATTACATCTGAACATTTCAGTGTTCAGTTCGATTCGCAACTCCTCAGATAATGAAGCAGTCCATGCCCGCAGGCAGCAAGACCGTGGGCTAAGTGGCAAATAACATTCGCGCCACAAAAGTGCCATTCAACGATCATTTCCCACAAGCGAGTCTCTAAACACTTCCCCTTGACATTACCATTGCCCACCATCAACATCCTGGGGGTCACTATGGACCAGAAACTTAACTGGGCAAGTCACATAATAAATACTATGATAACAAGAGCAGGTCAGAGACTGGGCATTCTGCGGCAAGTGTCTCAACTCCTGACTCCCCAAAGCCTTTCCACCGTCTACAAGACACAAGTCAGGAGTGTGATGGAATACTCTCCACTTGCCTGGATGAGTGCAGCTCTAACACTCAAGGAGCTCAACGCCATCCAGGACAAAACAGCCCACTTGATCGGCCCCCTCCACCACTGGTGCACCGTGGCTGCAGTGTGTACCATCTACAAGACGTACTACAGCAACTCAAAGGCTTCTTTTGAAAGCACCTCCCAAAGTCACGACCTCTATCACCTAGAAGGACAAGGGCAGCAGGTGCATGGGAACATCACCACCTGCAAGTCACACGTTCCTTCATAGTCGTTGGGTTAAATCCTGGAACCTAACAGCACTGTGGGAGTACCTTCGCCACAAGGACTGCAGTGGTTCAAGGTGGCGGCTCACCACCTTGTCCTCAAAGGCAATTAGGGATGGGTAATAAATTTGCTGTCCTTACCAGCGACGCCCACATCCCAGGAACAAATAATTAAAAAGAAATTCCCGACGCAACTTTTTCCCATTATAAATTTCTATGGCAGCGTCAGCTGTGGCTCAGTGGGTAGCATTCTTGCCTCGGAGTCAGAAGGTTGTGGGTTCAAGTCCCACTCCAGAGACTGGAGTGCAAAGAATTAGGTTGACACGCCAGTACAGTACTGAGTGTGCTGCACTATCCCAGGCGCCGTCTTTTGGATGAGACTTTCACCCGAGAGCATGAGGCCCCCTCTACTCTTGGGTGGATGCAAAATATCCCACGGCACTATTTTGAAGAGCAGGGGTGTTATCCCCGGTGTCCTGGCCAATATTTATCCCTCAACCATCACTAAAACAGATGATCATCATCACATTGCTCTTTGAGAGAACTTGCGCTGCGCACGTTGGCTGCCACATTCCCTACATTACAAAAACAACTTGTATTTATATAGAGCCTTTAACATAGTGAAACGTCCCAAGGATCTTCACAGGAGTATTATGAGGTAAAGAATTTGACAACGAGACGCACAAGTAGAAATTTGCGCAGGTGAACAAAAGCTTGGTCAGAAGTAGGTTTTAAGGAGAGTCTTGAAGGAGGAAAAAGGTAGAGGGGTTTCGGCAGGGAATTCCAGAGCTTAGGGCCTAGGCAACAGAAGGCACGGCCACTAGAGGTTGAGTGATTATAATCAGGGATGTTCAAGAGGGCAGAATTAGAGGAGCGCAGACATCTCGGGGTTGTGGGGCTGGAGATTACAGAGATGGGGAGGGGCGAGGCCATGGAGGGATTTGAAAATAATGATGATAATTTTGAAATCGAGGTATTGCATAACTGGAAGCCAATGTAGGTCAGCAAACAGAGGCGATGGGTGAGCAGGACTTGGTGCGAGTTAGGACACAGGCAGCTGCGTTTTGGATCACATCTAGTTTAAGTAGGGTAGAATGTGAGGCCAGCCAGGAGTGCGTTGGAATTGTCAAGTCTAGAGGTAACAAAGGCATGGATGAGCAAGTGACTGCACATCAAAAGTACTTAATTGGCTGAAAAGTGCTTTGGGACATCCAGTGGTCGTGATAGGCGATATGTAAATTATTTTCACATTTATAACAAAAACTACTTGCATAAGACAAGCAGCTTGTGTTATTATGATAGTTGGCAAAATAACTAAAAGGGAGATGGAGAATATTTTTTAAGCAGTGAGTTATGATGATCTGGAACGCACTGCCGGAAAGAGTAGTGGAAGCAACAACTTGTATTTATATAGCGCCTTTAGCATAGTAAAACGTCCCAAGGTGCTTCACAGGAGTGTTAGAAGACAAAAAAATTAATTTGACACCGAGCCAGATAAAAAGAAATTACAACAGGTGACCAAAAGCTCGTAGGTTTTAAAGGAGTGTCTTGAAGGAGGGAGTGGGGTAGAGAAGCAGATTCAACAGTAACTTGAGAGAATTGAATATAGACTTGAAAAGGTAACATTTGCAGGATGATGGGAAAAAGAGGAGAGGAATGGGATAACTGGATAGCTCTTTTAAAAAGTTGGCACAGGCATATTTGGCTGAATGGCCTCCTCCAGTGTTGTATGATTCCAAGAAAAGGCATGTTGCAATTACACCCTCTGCCAGTGGTGGTACTGTTGTGCCTCAAGTTCCCCACCCACCCACCCACCCAAGCCCTTGGCTCTCGCTGCAGAGAAATTCCTATGCTGCAACCAACACCACTTCCCAAATTGTGGAGTTTTGTCAAATTACTAGATAAAGTAAGGAATGACAATAGACCTTGAAAATGGTGATTGAATTTCATCTACATTCTGGTCTAATTATCAGCCCTCTAACCCGCTTTCACATGCAAGTGAGATCAACTGGTGATCAATAAAAACATTGTTTTTCAACCTGTAGCTGGTAAGAGATCCTTCCCATAACCTGGGGCAAGATAACCAATGTGCCTCATGATTTATCCATAAGTGCAATGGGAGGTAAACAGTCTACTTGAGCACAAGCAGGTTCCATATTAAGTGAGGAAGAATGCAAAAGGCTGGCTCTACATGATAACTGGAGTAGTGCCTTGAAGGGCAATGGGAACTTGATCTTCCAATTACTGTCCAGACATTAGGAATAGTTTTGATTGCTGGCAAGTGTTAAATGTATGAGTCTGCAGATCCCAGGGGGGAGGGGGTCGCATGAAGTAGACAAATTCATCACCTTTACTGGCTGACCATCTGAGGGTATATTTGGAGGAAGATGATTTCTGCTTCATGATTAGCACCCATGGAATGATGGGCTCCTTTTGGCATTGCTACTAAACTTCAATTCAACTTTTAGCTACTTCAGTTTCTGGAATTAACACTCGATTCCCTGTATGGCTTACTCACATACCATCATCAGATCGGAGGTCTATAAAATGCAGCTTCCTCCAAAAGTTATGCAGATCAGATTGTATAAGAAATAGGTTTGGAACTCCTGGTCCGATTCAAGCATTATTTAAAAATAAACAATTCGATCAATATCTTGCCTTTTTTGTTGCTGTATGCTATTTTACTTGTAAATAAATGCATTACTTTTAGCCAGAATGGGATTACCTGACAAAATATTCGGTCTCCAATGCACCACCACATAGGCCAGGGGTAATTGTTAATGTTATGACAGCAGAGTCACTTACTGCACACAGAAGTGTGCAGGCTTGGTTCACAGGCAGTTTGGCCTTCTTACAGAAACTGCATTTGTTGCCCCAAATAAGCTAAAAGTGTTGAGGAAGAACAGGTAAAATAGTGTAGCATATGGCTCATATGGGCAATTATTTGGCATGAAATCAGAAAAATATTTAATCCATTTGGCAATATGACATCTTTTGAACTTCAGTAAACTGAAAACTCGTGCAGTAGACATTCTACATTTACGATTTGATCGTAGTAGTTATTTTGGGCTAGATTTTCTGCCCAAAGCCAAATGGGAGGAAAAATCTGGCCTATTAAGAACAACCTTTTTCATGATCAGGACTTCTGATGGGAGTGAAGGAGGTATGTAATGTAGCCAAGTTTGCTGATGATACAATTTGCTTTCCCACCCATCTTTGTGAAGAGGACATGAACAATCTGCAAAGGAATATAGACAGACTAGGTGAGTGGGCAAAAATTCGGCAGATGGAGCATAATGTGGGAGTGTGAGGTCATCTACTTTGGCAGAAAAAAATAGAAAAGCAAATTACAATTTAAATGGAGAAAAATTGCAAAGTGCTGCAATACAGAGGGACCTGGGGGTCCCTGTGCATGAAACAAAGTTAGTATGCAGGTACAGCAAATAATCAGGAAGGCGAATAGAATGTTGGCCTTTATTGCAAAGGGGATAGAGTATTAAAGCAAAGAAGTCCTGCTACAACTGCACAGGGTATTGGTGAGGCCACACCTAGAGTACTGCGTACAGTTTTGGTCTCCGTATTTAAGGAAGGATATACTTGCATTGGAGGCTGTTCAGAGAAGGTTCACTAGGTTGATTCCAGAGTTGAGGGGGTTGACTTATGAAGATAGGTTGAGTAGGATAAGCCTATACTCATTGGAGTGCAGATGAATGAGAGGTGATCTTCCTGAAACATACAAGATAATGAGGGGGCTCAACAAGGTGGATGCAGAGGTGATATTTCTACTCATAAGGGGAAATTAAAATTAGGGGACATAGACTCTGAATAAGGGGCTGCCCATTTTAAACCAAGATGAGGAGGAATTTCTTCTGAGGGTTGTAAATCTGTGGAATTCTCTGCCCCAGAGAGCTGTGGAGTATGGGTCATTGAATATATTTAAGGCAGATACACAGATTTTTGAGCGATAAGGGAGTAAAGGGTTATGGGGAGCGGACAGGGAAGTGATCACATGATCAGATCAGCCATGATCTTATTGAATGGCTGAGCAGGCTCGAGGGCCAAATGGCCTGCTCCTATTTCTTATGTTTTTAACCAAATTACTTGCCATCATCTTGCGATATTCTCTACAGGAATGGAAAGGACAAGTGCCTTTCATGACCTCAACATCTCAAAGTACATTACAACCAATTAAGTCCTTTTGAAGTGTAGTCTGTTGTAATGTAGGGAAATGTACATCCACTGCATTAAGATAAATGCCTCTTCCTCTCCCATTTGCTGCCTCACTTTTAACCCCTTGCCTTTATGCCTCTTTTTTCAAGTCACTGAACAACTCATCTTTTTTGGTTCTCCATTTTCCACCAGTTCCTAAACACCTCTTTTCATGTCTCTTTCAAATTTGAGTTGTTTTTTTTATTGTTGCTCTTTTTGGGGGGAATTTCAGGCCCCACTTTTGCCTTTCCTCCTCTACCAATTGTGTTTTTTTTTTAATTCCCAGCTTCACTCAATGCCCATTGTGCCTCTTACTTCCCTTCCATCCATTTCCAATTCTGCAACTTTTATGAAACCCCTTTCTGCATTTTTCTTTGAAACAAATCAACTTTATACATTTTTCACCTTCTCTTCTGCTTGTCCCCAGCGGCTGCACCCCACCATCTATTTTATGTTCCTGTACAGCTGTTCCCAAATGGCTTAAATCCCTAGTACTTCCTCAACCCACTTAATTTATTCTTCACCACTGCCAAATCCTGTCAAGTTAAATCTCCCATTCTCACAAACCACATTGTTTCATCTGCGGCATTGAATGCCACACCAAATCTACTTACTTCTGAAAGACAATATCCTCTTGATGAGCAACACCATACAAGGTCAGCTAGTATTTTGACAATTTTCCGAGTACCCTAATCACAACATAATCAAACCAATGTTTTTTTTAAAAAAAAGACTTGGTTACAGAACGCCTTTCATACCATCGGATGTCCCAAAGCACTTTAAAGCCAATGAAGAACTTTTTTTAAAGTGTAGTCACTGTTGTAATGTAGGAAATGTGGCAGCCAATTTGCTCACAGCAAGCTCCCACAAACAGCAATGTGATAATGACCTGTTTTAGTGATGTTGAGTGAGGAATAAATATTTGGCAGGAGACCTGCTTTTCAAAATAGTGCCATAGGATCTTTTACGTCCACCCGAGAGCACAGGCGCAGCCTCAGTTTAACACCTCATCCAAAAGATGGCATTTCCGACAGTGCAGTACTCTCAGCACTGCACTAGAGTGTCAGCCTAGATTTTTGTGCTCAAGTGTCTGGAGTGGGACTTGAACCCACAACCTTCTGACTCAGAGGCAAGGTTGCTACCAAGGTTAAGTTATGAAAATGACTCAGTATAAGCAATAGTTTCCAGCTACTTACTTATCCCAATCGAAGTATGTGGGATATACAAAGTTCACATAATTAGTTCTAAATTTGAATTTAAGTGAATATATAGATATCAAAGTCAATAAATGTCCATTCTATTCTAGGTGGGCAAGCCAATGACAATATTTCACCTGCTCTAAACAGTACAATACATTAAAATGAAAAGGAAAAATTGCAAATAAAAAGAGGAATGCTAGTCAGTCAGCATCTTTAAAAAGCAAAGACAGATAGATAACTTCATTTTGAGTGCGTACCCTTCATCAGAGAACTCAAAGAAATCATCACCTGAATTTTTCTTGAGATGCTGACTGACCTGCTAAGTATTTCCAACACGCTTTTCTTTTTATTTCATGACATTACAACATACACAATAGTTAGTTTCGTCAAAAAAAGCAGCATCTATTGCACAGATCATAAATAGGAACAGGAGTAGGCCATACAGCCCCTCGAGCCTGCTCCGCCATTCAATAAGATCATGGCTGATCTGATCATGGACTCAGCTCCACTTCACCGCCCGCTCCCCATAACACCGTATCCCTTATCGTTTAAGAAACTGTCTCGCTCTGTCTTAAATTTATTCAATGTCCCAGCTTCCACAGCTCTCTGAGGCAACGAATTCCACAGATTTATAACCCTCAAGAAATTTCTCTTCACTGCTGTTTTAAATTGGCGGCCCTTATTCTAAGATCATGCCCTCAAGTTCTAGTCTCCCCCATCAATGGAAACATCCTCTCTGCATCCACCTTGTCAAGCCCCCTCATAATCTCATATGTTTCGATAAGATCACCTCTCATTTTTCTGAATTCCAATGAGTAGAGGCCCAACCTACTCAACCTTTCCTCATAAGTTAACCCCCTCATCCCCGGAATCAACCGAGTGAACCTTCTCTGAACTGTGAACATGAACGATCCAGATAGTGTTACAAAGCTCTCCATACAAACTGTTGGTTTTGGTTTAATAATTTCCCGAATAAAGTTCTACAGCAAGTAACTTTCAGCCTAAAGTGGCAAGCTTCCCAACTTATTTGAGTGTAACAGTATGTGTGTCAGTATACCACTAAGTTGTGCATGGAGAAAGTGTCCCAGGTGATCTGCAGCAATCTCCCTTCTCTCTCTCCAGACATAAATATAAAAATTACGTGATGTTATTTTTATTGCAATCTCTCTGCTACCTGCATGATGGCAACTACCAGACTTCCCCAATCCCCTGCTGGAATTCCAAGTAAATCCATGACAGCCGCTCTAGTCTTGGTGATCTTACAGTTCAACTGCATATCTCTGCTTCATCCAAACAAACTTTAAAAGGTAATTCTTCCAAAGCAATACTGGTTCAAACCTTTTAAAGGATTTACCTTAACCATCACTTGCATTTATATAGTGTCTTTAACATAGTAAAACAACCCAAGGCGCTTCACAGGAGCATTAACAAAATTTGACACAACCAGTGAGATATTAGGGTAGATGACCAAAAGCTTGGGGTAGATTTTAAGGAACTTCCTAAAGGAGGAAAGAGAGGTAGAGGGGATTAAGGAGTGAATTCCAGAACGCAGGGCCTCGGCAGCTAAAGGTACAGCCGCCAACGGTGGAACAATTACATTTGGGGATGCACAATAGGCCAGAATTGGAGGAGCAGATATCGGAGAGTTGTAGGACCGGAGGAGGTTATGGAGATAGGGAGGGGCGAGGTCACGGAGGGATTTGAAAACAAGGATGAGAATTCTTAAATCAAGACTTTCCTCAATCAGCGAGCACAGGGGTCATGGGTGAACGGGACTTGGTGCGGAGTAGGATACGGGCAGCAGAGTTTTGGATGAGCTCAAGTTTATGGAAGGTGGAAGATGGGAATGCATTGGAATAGTCAAGTCTAGAGGTAACAAAGGCTTGGATGAGGGTTTCAGCAGCAGATGGGCTGAGGCAGGGGTGGACTCAGGCAATGTTACGAGGTGGAAGTAGGCGGGCTTGGTGATGGCGGGATGTGTGGTCAGAAGCTCATCGTGGGATCAAATATAGCACCAAGGTTGTGAACAGTCTGGTTCAGCATCAGACAATTGCCAGGGAGAGGGAGAGTGTCGGTGGTTAGGGAACGGGGTTTGTGATGGGAACCAAAGGCAATAGCTTTAGTCTTCTCAATATTTAGTTGGAGGAAATTTTTTCTCATCCAGTTCTGGATGTCGTACAAACAGTTTGACAATTTATAGGCAATGGAGTCGTCGAGAGAGGTGGTGGTGAGATAGAGCTGGGTGTCGTCAGTGTACATGTGGAACCCGCTATCGTATTTTCAGATGGTGTCGCCAAGGGCTAGCCTGTAGATGAGAAATAGAAGGGGGCCAAGGATAGATCCTTGGGGGACACCAGAGGTTACAAATGCAGGAGTGGGAAGAGAAGCCATTGCAGGAAATACTTTGGTTACGACTGGATAGATAATATTACAATAATTGCTTAAAATCATAAATTAGGTTACACCGTTTTTTAAAAAAGGTAGTATTTTAACTTCATAAATCACAATGATTGACAAATATGCAAAACATTTGAGTCTTTGTTTCAAAAGACAATTCATTTTAAATAGGTTAATGTCTCTGGTAAAATACTTGACCAAAGAATGTCAGAAATGTTAAGCAGTCAGTCATTAATATTGCCATTAATTTTCAGGCTCAATTCACTTCTGCCTTATAAGTCATTCACATTTGCCATAGCATATTCATAATGCACTATTGCAAAGCTCTCTAGATTTGAAAAAGCTTAGTTAAGACAATGACAACTATAACCATGTTCCACTTTTATCATTGAAAACTTACATTTTTAGTGCACCATCCGCAATTTTTTCCAGCTTGTATACATTCCCCACATGATTTTGCATTGGCTTTTAAACACTCACTGGGATCTGTAATTTGTAAAGGCAAATTATCATTGTATACCTGTCTAGTCATTTACATTAACAAGTGCAAAAAAGTATTAAACATATCCTGAAAGCTGTATGAAAGCAATTCAGAAGTCTTCAAAAGTAGCCATTTAAACCGACTAAATCTGTATACTGTTCAAAATCGGATACCTGAATTAAACTCTGCAAATTAAACATTCTGAACACTGGAGCAGGAGTAGGCCGCTGATCCATTGTGCCGACTTCAATTTGTTAGCCATGGAGCTCAGTTTTTAAAAAAATAAATCGTTTGTCCTTATTTCTCAGCTCTTTAATTTTCCTTTTAAACACCTCTATAGCCTTTTAGTAGTTTGTCTCCTTGTTCTAAATGCTCCAACAAAATGGACGTTTTTCCCCTAGCTGCCTTCCCAACTTCCATTATTTTAATCACTTCGATCAGATCACCCCTTAACTTCCTTAAACTAGCCAAGTCCTTTCACCCAGCCAAGTCTTTTCATCCCAGGTTTCAACCTGGTGAAATTTGTAGACTCTATCCAAGTAAATCCATCCTAAACAGAGATGCCCCAAAACTAATGCAATATTTCAGAGGATGTCAGACCAAAATGCTGTCTGAGGTAATAATTCTTTACATTCTACACACCACTTGATGAAGCCCAGTAACTCATCAGCATTTTAGATCACTTTTTGTACCCTAGAACTAATTATAAAGACTCAATTAACTGGACTCTCAAGTCATTTGGCTCTATCTTTTCCCTGTTCTTCCCAATTAAACAGCATTAACTATGGACAAGTGCAAGGAAATGTGGGGGGGAGGGGGGGGGGGAAAGAGTGGAAAGAAGTGGGTGAATATAAATTTAATAGCTTGAGACTACAGAAAAGAGTGATCTGTGTGTAGTGGTAGATAGCCCACTGAAATCAAAGCGGTGTGGTGCAGTAGTAAAGAAAGTTGAAGAAAGGATTAATTAGCAATTTTGTGTGAGGCCTCTTGGGGAAGAGTGACCATAATATGGTAGAATTCTTCATTAAGATGGAGAGTGACAGTTAATTCAGAGACTAGGTTCCTGAACTTAAAGAAAAGTAACTTCAATGGTATGAGACGTGGATAGACTGGCGAATTATACCAAAAGGGTTGACGGTGGAGAGGCAATAGTAGACATTTAAAGATCACATGGATGAACTTCCATTCCTGTCTGGCGTAAAAATAAAATGGGAAGTTGGCTCAACCATGGCTAATAAGGAAAATTAAGAAGAGTGTTAAATCCAAGGAAGAGGCATATAAATTGGCCAGAACAAGCAGCAAGCCTGAGGACTGAGAAATTTAGAATTCAGCAGAGGACAAAGGGTTTAATTACGAGGGGGAAAATAGAGTACGAGAGGAAGCTTCCAGGGAACATAAAAACTGACCGCAAAAGCTTCTATAGATATGTGAAAAGAAAAAGATTAGAGTAGACAAATGTAGGTCCCTTGCAGTAAGAATCAGGTGAATTTATGATGGGGAACAAAGAAATGGCAGATTAATTGAACAAATACTTTGGTTCTGTCTTCACTAAGACACAAATAACCTTCCAGAAATACTAGGGGATCAAAGGTCTAGCAAGGAGGAACTGAAGGAAATCCTTATTAGTCAGGAAAGTGTGTTAGGGAACTTGATGGGACTGAAGGTTGATAAATCCCCAGGGCCTGATAGTCTGCATCCCAGAGTACTTGAGGAAGTGGCCCGAGAAATAGTGGATGCATTGGTGGTCATTTTCTAACATTCTATAGACTCTGGATCAGTTCCTATGGATTGGAGGGTAGCTAATGTAACCCCACCTTTTAAAAAAGGAGGGAGAGAGAAAACAGAATTATCTACCCGACATCAGTAGTGGAGAAAATATTGGAATCAATTATTAAAGATGTAATAGCAGCGCATTTGGAATGCAGTGACAGGATTAGTCCAAGCCAGCATTGATTTATGAAATGGAAATCATGCTCGACAAATCTTCTAGAAATTTTTGAGGATGTAACAAGTAGAGTGGACAAGGGAGAACCAGTGGATGTGATGCATTTGGACTTTCAAAAGCCTTTTGACAAAGTCCCACACAAGAGATTAGTGTGCAAAATTAAACCCATGGTATTGGGGGTAATGTATTGACGTGGATAGAGAACTGGTTGACAGACAGGAAGCAAAGAGTAGGAATAAGTGGGTCCTTATCAGAATGGTAGGCAGTGACTAGTGGGGTACCACAAGGTTCAGTGCTGGAACCTCAGCTAGTTACAATATACATTAATGATTTAGATGAAGGAATTGAATGTAATATCTCCAAGTTTGCAGATAACACTAAGCTGGGTGGCAGCTGTGAGGAGGATGCTAAGCGGCTGCAGGATGACTTGGGACAGGTTAGGTGAGTGGGCAAATGCATGGCAGATGCAGTATAATGTGGATAAATGTGAGTTTATCCACTTTGGTGGCAAAAACAGGACGGCAGATTATCTGAATGGTGACAGATTAGGAAAAGGGGAGGTGCAACGAGACCTGGGTGTCATGGTACATCAGTCATTGAAAGTTGGCATGCAGGTACAACAGGCGGTGAAGGCAGCAAATGGCATGTTGGCCTTCATAGCGAGAGGATTTGAGTATAGGAGTAGGGAGGTCTTACTGCAGATGTACAGGGCCTTGTTGAGGTCACACCTTGAATATTGTGTACAGTTTTGATCTCCTAATCTGAGGAAGGACTATTGAGGGAATGCAGTGAAGGTTCACCAGACTGATTCCCGGGATGGCAGGACTGACATATGAAGAAAGACTGGATCGACTAGGTTTATATTCACTGGAATTTAGAAGAATGAGGGGATCGCATAGAAACATATAAAATGTTGATGGGATTGGACAGGTTAGATGTATGTAGAATGTTCCCGATGTTGGGGAAGTCCAGGACCAGGAGTCAGTCTAAGCCATATCAAACCGAGATGGAGGAGAAACTTCTTCACTCAGAGAATTGTGAACCTGTGGAATTCTCTACCACAGAAAGTTGTTGAGGCCACTTCGTTAGATATATTCAAAAGGGAGTTTGATGTGGCCCTTGGATACATGGATAAAGGGGTATGGAGAAAAAGCAGGAATGGGATACTGAAGTTGCATGATCAGCCATGATCATATTGAATGGTGGTGCAGGCTCGAAGGGCCTTATTTTCTAAACAAAATGTCTAACCAGAGGGCAGAACACACATCTCAGGAAGTGATATTGTATTCACTAGACACTGGTGCACCTGGAGTACTTCCTGGTTGCCATACTACAGCAAATATATCTGGACATTGGAGGTATACAGAAAAAACCCCACCAAACCGATACCTAGTTTAAGGCATCTGAGTTCTGAGGAGATTAAGATCCTGGGATTGATTATTCAGAAGAGATGGCCTGGGCAAAAGTATTCAAATCATTAACGAATAGATGAATGTAATCCCAACTAACCCCATTCTTTCAGTAAATCCAATACTTTTTTTCAGCAATCTCCCCATTTGGCAATGCTGTCTGAAGTACAATGTGTGCTACAAAAAGCAGGAAAGACCAAGTGCTATGCGCAATACAATTCGAAAACCATGAAAATATATAGATTAAAACAATGTTAATTAAATTTGAATATTGCATAACATAGTAAAGCTTCTTTTTAATTTAGTTTGATAATTTCATGCTTGGTGAGGGATAGGAGAGTCTTGGATGAAAGCATTGGAACAGTCAAGTCTGGAGGTGACAAGGAGTGTTTCAGCACAGGCTGAGGTACAGGCAGAGACCGGGCAATGTTAGAGGTGGTAGTCTGCTGTTTTTGTGATAGTGATGAGTTCAGAAGCTCGGAGTTGTATGGAATGACAAGGATGCAAATAATTTGGTTCAGCCCGAGAGAATAGACTGGGACAGTGATGGAAACAGTGGCGAGTACGGAGTTTGTGGTGGGGGTTGAAGACAATGGTTTCAGTTTAACTGGGGAACATTGCAGCTCAAGACTAGGGGGCCAAGTTTCGGCCTGAGTTGCTCCTGATTTTTTGGAGCAACTGGTTTAGAAATTTGAATTCTCTGCATTTAGTTTGCTCCAGTTCTAGTCAGTTAGAACAGTTTCACTTTGGAACATAATTTTTTTTCAAAAGGGGGCGTGTCCGGCCTGTTATCAAAGTTTTGGCAGTGAAAACTTACTCCAAACTAACTTAGAATGGAGTAAGTGAAGATTTTTGTACGTTCGAAAAAACCTTGTCTACACTTTAGAAAATCAGGCGTAGGTTACAAATTAGGCTGAGGGAAGGGGGGGGGGGGGTGCTAGGGTTTAAAGGGAAGTTTACAAACATTAAACACTTCAGTTTTACAAATAAAGAGCCATCATCAATAATAAATCAACCAATAAATCGATCCAAAAAAGTTTTTTTTTTTTTTTTAAAATCAATAAATAAAACATTTTCTACTTACCGACTGCAGCACCAAGAGTCCTCCAACAGCGTGCTGGGATGGCCCCCACCCAGTCTCTGTGTCTATCTGTCTGTCTTTGTGTGTCTCTGACAGCGCTGGGTGGGAGGGGGAGGGGGGGGGGGGAAAAAAGAGAGTGGGGGAAAAGGGAGAGAGGATGGAGGGAGGGAAGGCTGAACGGCCGGGCCCAAGACTTCGGGCTGGATTTACAGGTAGGTGGCGTCGGGTCTCCGGGGGGGGGGGGGGGGGGGGGGGGGAGGAAGAGCAGAGGTAGAGTCGGGTCTGGTCGGGTGGGAGGAGCCTTATTCACGCAGTCCCAGTGATGCCATTCGGCCAGGGCTAGGGGCTGCGTGCTTCGGGCCCCTCCCACAGTTTTGGGCGCCTGGAGCTACTGCACATGCGCGCCCACTGTAGCGCGCATGTGCAGAGGTCCCGGCACTGTTTTCAGCGCAGGGACCTGGCTCCGCCCCCGACAGCTCGTGCTGCGCCGCGCCCGGCTCCAGAGGACCAGCTGGGAGCCGGAGAATAGGTAAGTTTTTTTTAGGCACACTTTGTGGCGCGAAAAATGGGCGTCCAGGTCCGGGCTGCACCGTTTTAGGCGCGGCCCGAAACTTGGGCCCCTAGATATCACACAAGCAGTCTGACAACACAGGGCTGATGAGGTAGAGTTGAGTGTCAGCAGCATACATGTGAAATATGACCCATGTCTGCAGGTGATGTTGCCAAACGCAGCATTCAAATGAGGAAGACGAAGAGGCCAAGAATAGATCATTGTAGGGTTTGAAGTTAGTGAAGAGTGGGAACAAAAGTCACTGAAAACCTTGAACTGAGAGTTCAAGTGACATTCTAATGGAATCACTTCAGCTATCAAGAAAACAGTGACATTCATAGGGATTATTCTTGATGTATGTTTGAATATTTTATGAGCGTGTTTAAATGTTTAGTGATACACTGCATTAGTTAATCACGTTACCTGATTGAGCAAGTCCATACCACATGCAGCAGCAAATCAGTGCAGTACAAAGGATATATTTCAAATCCATCTGAAAGGAAGAAAATAGTAAAAAACAATAAGAATACACAATCTCTCATATTTTCAAAATCTTGCTTATGTCACAATCTTCCTGCCCACAAACTTTACTTTTAGATGTCACCATTTTTCATAATGCTTTAACATTCAATATTGAAACAGCCTATGCAAAAATATTATGTTGGCATTTCTCTATGTAAATAGCCTGTCAATGAATCAACTGAGTCAAGCAAAGTGATTTTTGAAAACAGAGACCCCTCCGTAAAACCTGCCCTTTCCATCCCTAGATCCTGTGTTCACAAACCTCGATCATTTTCACTGTTTCCCCGCTATCAGAATGCTCATATTTCCCAGTGTTCCCAGAACCTTACACTGCTATGTTCCTGGGGCGCAAGGACACCATGCGACCAGACCGGGAACCCCACCCTCCAATGTTAGGTTCTAAAATCTCATCCCAGCACCCCCAGATCTTAGAGCCTCCTCCATGTTGATAGGTCAGTGCCCCTACTTGCAATAAAGTCATTCTAAAACCTCCAACTCACTACAAGCATCACTATAGGAGATTTGCTAGATTCCGTTAAGCACACCACACTCCAGCTTCAGAAATAGGGCAGGTTTAACAAGTACTCTCCTACTTGAATATTCAAATTTACAAAACTACATCAAGGACAAAATGTAATTTTGTAATAACTATTTCATCCACTGAGCATTGCCAGGTCATGTACAGAATTGCAAACTGCTTCAACAATGTTACCCAGCCCAACCTCAGATCACCTCTTCCACTGGCATGATTTTTTTCAAAATACACCCCAGCCATTCTTATGGCCTCAGAGTGAAATTGCCAATTAGTGCCAAAAGAGTTTCATGTTGTGGATCCATACCCAGCAGAAATTGGATTGTGACTTGTCAAACTCTCTTCTCAAAGAAGTGAACCTCCAAAAGGCTCTTACTGGGTGGACCTTGTTTGGGTGCTCACATGACTAGCTGCCAATCTTTGGTTAAGACTCCACTTACTTCCCAGGTTCAATGGCATTTCCTTGCCAAAAACACAGGAACCCAAAGCTTCAAAGATTTTCATTTAAAGTCTAGCCAAAGCTTTTAAACCTTAATGAGTTGATTACATTTCCACTTGCGCATTTGTATTTAGCATTCTTCAGGTTTTTAAAAAAAAGTCTATACACAAGTATAGAAAGTAGTTTTATTTAAAAAAAAGTTTTTATAAAGAGGACCTTTCTGAAATATATATGCATAGTATTCCACATTTTCTAATTTACAATTATTGTCAGTTAGCTATCTTATCACAGCAATTTCCTGTTTAAGAGGAAGCATCGAATTAGAACTAGCTATTAAATATTTACAGAACCAAAGGGTGTGGCACTAGTCATTACAGTACAGCAGCTTTAACAATTTGAAAGGAACTCAGCTTCAGAACACCAACAGCACTTGGTCAATTTTATCTTCCAAGTAGCTGAATTAAAGGGTCAACCTAAAATGTCAAATTGAACATGAAAAGATTTGGTAACAATATTTCAGATAGAATCGTCATTATCCTATTTCAATAGCCGTGAGGGCTTTATTGAGTGTTAAGAAATCCTGAAATAGTGCTATTTTGTGTTAACCTCAAGCTAACTGATTTGAACCATACAACACTCATAAGAAGCTACTACAAAGTAGCAACTTGCATTCATATAGTGCCTTTAACATAGCACTTTAGTAATATAGGGCCCAAGTTACCACATGATTTGCGCCTGATTTTTAGGAGCAACTGGTGGAGAACGGACTATCTTAGAAATCGCAATTCTCCACTTTTTTTTCTGCAGTTCTAGTCAGGTAGAACAGTTCCACCTTGGAACAGAATTTTTTCTTCAAAAGGGGGCGTGTCCAGCCACTGATGCCTGATTTCAAAGTTTCCACAGTGAAAACGTACTCCAAACTAACTTAGAATGGAGCAAGTGAAGATTTTTGTAGAACTGAAAAAACCTGTTCTACACATTAAAAAATCAGGCGCAGGTTACAAATTAGGTGTCCAGAACGAGGTGGGGGGAGGGGGGGGGGGGGGGAGGGGGAGGGAAGGGAAGTCAAGTCATTAAATTCTATAATAAATCCTTATTTATACTTATACAAATAAATCCAACCTGAATAAACATTTATAAGCAAAGAAAAGATTAAATAAACCATCTTCCTACCTGTGTGAAAGTGCTTCAGGCAGGCCTTTCGGGACCGAAGGCTGAACGGGCCAGCCCGAG